>NC_091299.1:39082927-39087927 GCF_038502225.1 Cherax quadricarinatus | reverse complement strand
GCACAGATAAGAAGGGAGGCCCAAAGACAATATGAAAATGACATAGCAGCGAAAGCCAAATCTGACCCGAAACTGTTGTACAGCCACATCAGGAGGAAAACAACAGTCAAGGACCAGGTAATCAGGCTAAGGAAGGAAGGAGGAGAGACAACAGGAAATGACCGGGAAGTATGTGAAGAACTCAACAAGAGATTCAAAGAAGTGTTCACAGAGGAGACAGAAGGGACTCCAGAAAGACGGAGAGGTGGGGCACACCACCAAGTGCTGGACACAGTGCACACAACCGAGGAAGAAGTGAAGAGGCTTCTGAGTGAGCTAGATACCTCAAAGGCAATGGGGCCAGATAACATCTCCCCATGGGTATTGAGAGAGGGAGCAGAGGCGCTATGTGTACCCCTAACAACAATATTCAATACATCTATCGAAACAGGGAGATTGCCTGAGGCATGGAAGACAGCAAATGTAGTCCCAATCTTTAAAAAAGGAGACAGACATGAAGCATTAAACTACAGACCAGTGTCACTGACATGTATAGTATGCAAAATCATGGAGTAAGACACGAGAGAGAGGGGTGGGTAGATTGCGTTTTCCTAGACTGCAGGAAAGCCTTTGACACGGTTCCCCACAAGAGATTAGTGCAGAAGCTGGAGGATCAGGCGCATGTAACAGGGAGGGCACTGCAATGGATCAGGGAATACCTGACAGGGAGGCAGCAACGAGTCATGGTACGTGAAGAGGTATCACAGTGGGCGCCTGTGACGAGCGGGGTCCCACAGGGGTCAGTTCTAGGGCCAGTGCTATTTTTGATATATGCGAACGACATGATGGAAGGAATAGACTCTGAAGTGTCCCTATTCGCAGATGATGTGAAGTTGATGAGAAGAATTAAATCGGATGAGGATGAGGCAGGACTGCAAAGAGACCTGGACAGGCTGGACATGTGGTTCAGAAACTGGCTTCTCGAATTCAATCCTGCCAAATGCAAAGTCATGAAGATTGGAGTGGGGCAAAGAAGACCGCAGACAGAGTATAGGCTAGGTGGACAAAGACTACAGACCTCACTCAGGGAGAAAGACCTCGGGGTGACCATAACACCGAGCACGTCACCGGAGGCACACATCAACCAAATAACTGCTGCAGCAAACGGGCGCCTGGCAAACCTGAGAATAGCGTTCCGATACCTTAATAAGGAATCGTTCAAGACACTGTACACTGTGTATGTTAGGCCCATACTGGAGTATGCAGCACCATTCTGGAACCCACACCTGGTCAAGCACGTCAAGAAGTTAGAGAAAGTACAAAGGTTTGCAACAAGGCTAGTCCCAGAGCTCAGGGGAATGTCGTACGAGGAAAGGTTGAGGGAAATCGGACTGACGACACTGGAGGACAGAAGGGTCAGGGGAGACATGATAACGACATACAAGATACTGCGGGGAATAGACAAGGTGGACAGAGATAGGATGTTCCAGAGAGGGGACACAGGAACAAGGGGCCACAACTGGAAGCTGAAGACTCAGACGAGTCACAGGGACGTTAGGAAGTATTTCTTCAGTCATAGAGTCGTCAGGAAGTGGAATAGCCTAGCAAGTGAAGTAGTGGAGGCAGGAACCATACATAGTTTTAAGAAGAGGTATGATAAAGCTCAGGAAGCAGAGAGAGAGAGGACCTAGTAGCAATCAGTGAAGAGGCGGGGCCAGGAGCTGAGTCTCGACCCCTGTAACCACAATTAGGTGAGTACAATCAGGTGAGTACACACACACACATACACACACACACACACACACACACACACACACACACACACACACACACACACACACAAACAAACACACAAATAACTGCTGCGGCATACGGGCGCCTAGCAATCCTAAGAATAGCATTCCGACGTCTCAGTAGGGAGTCGTTCAGGTCTCTGACTCTGTACACCGTGTACATCAGGCCCATATTGGAGTATGCAGCACCAGTTTGGAACCCACGGAAGAAATTAGAGAAAGTGCAGAGGTTTGTAACGAGACTAGTCCCGGAGTTAAGGTGCATGTCCTACGAGGAGAGGTTAAGGGAAATCGACCTAACGACACTGGAGGACAAAAGGGCCAGGGAGGACATGATAACAACATATAAAATACTGAGAAGAATCGACAAGGTAGATGGGAACAGGATGTTTCAGAAATGGGACACACCAACAAGGGGTCGCAATTGGAAGTTGAATACTCAGTTCAATCACAGAGTTGTCAGGAAGTTGAACACTCTGGAAAAGGAGATGGTGGAGGCAGGATCCAAACATAGCTTTAAGAAGTATGATAAAGCTCACGGAGCAGGGAGGGAGTGACCTAGTAGCGACCAGTGAAGAGGCGGGGCCAGGAGCTGTGAATCGACCCCTGCAACCACAATTAGGTGAGTACATGCACAGAAGAGTAGTGGAGCACCTATAAAGGAATGAGCTTATCAACAACCAGCACGGATTCAGGAACGGGAAATCCTGTGTTACAAACCTACTGGAGTTCTATGAAAAAAGTGACAGCGGTAAGATAAGAGAGAGAGGGATGGGCAGATTGCGTTTTCTTGGACTGAAAGAAGCCTTTTGACACAGTTCTACACAAGAGATTAGTGCAAAAGCTGGAGGGCCAAGAAGGTCTAATAGGGAAGGCACTGCAATGGATCAGATAATACCTGACAAGAAGGTATCAACGAATCATGGTACGTGACGAGGTGTGAGAGTGGGCACCTGTGACGAGCGGGGTTCCACAGTGGTCAGTCCAAGGACCAGTGCTGTTTCTAGTGTATGTGAATGACTTGGCTGAAGGAATAATTTCAGAACTGTCCCTGTTTGCAGACGATGTGCAGCTAATTAAGCGAATTCAATCGGATGAGAACCAGGCAGGACTGGCTCCTGGAGTTCAACACCCACCAAGTGCAAAGTCATGAAGATTCGGAAGTTCATAGAAGACCGCGGACAGAGTACAGTCTAGGGGGTCAAAAACTACAAATCTCACTCAAGGAAAAGGATCTTGGGGTGAGTATAATTGTGAGCACATCTCCTGAAGGGCACATTAACCAAATAATTGCTGCAGCATATGGGCGCCTAGCAAATCTAAGAATAGCATTCCGACATCTCGGTAAGGAATCAATCAGAGCACTGTACACCATGTACGTCATGCCCATGTTGGAGTATGCAACACCAGTTTGGAACCCACACCTAACCAAGCACGTCAGGAAATTAGAGAAAGTGCAAAAGTTTGCAACGAGACTAGTCCTGGAGTTAAGGGCATGTCCTACGAGGAGAGGTTAAGGGAAATCGAACTGACGACACTGGAGCACAGGAGAAATGGGGTGGATATGATAATGTCATATAAAATACCAAGAGGAATCGATAAGGTGGGCAGACAGGATGCTTCAAAGATGGAACAGAACAATAAGGGGGTCACAGTTGCAAGTTAAAGACTCAGATGAGTCACAGGGATGTTAGTAAATACTTCTTCAGTCACAGAGTTGTCAGGAAGTGGAACAGTACTGAATAGTGGAGGCAGGAATAATACATAGCTTTAAGAAGAGGTATTATAAAGCTCGTGGAGCAGGGAGAGAGTGGCCTAGTAGCAACAAGAGAATAGGCAGGACCAGGAGCCATGAATCGACCCCTGCATCCACAATTAGGTGAGTACACACACACACATATACATACACACACACACACACACACACACACACACACTCACTCACTCACACACACACACACACACACTCACACTCACACACACACACACACACACACACACACACACACACACACACACACACACACACACACACACACACACACACACACACACACATACACACAAACACCATTGTATATCGACGACAGTCTGAAAATATCGGGATGGCTTTTTCCAATGGGAGGAAAACGGCGGGAATTGCAGCCTGTGACTGAAGCCAGAGTAAAACTAAGGCTCTCCGCGGTCAGAATACGAATATAAAAAAAATACTTGAAGGGGGAACTGACCAGAGAAAAAAATAACAGAACATAGCTGAATGATGGACTCTTGGGTTAGGCTCGTGGGGAGCCTCAGCAGCGGCAGCTGCGAGAAGTGCAGTATTGTGGAGGTAAGTGTGAAGACAGTACCTTGCTACACAAAGTATTCTGGGGTACATGGTGGTGTTGTGTGTAGAGCGTGAGTCTACGTCATGAAACTATACGCAGAGTGAAACATGACTTGGTAAAGCTCTGCAGAGTGAAACATGACGTAATAAAGCTCTGCACAGAGTGAAATATGACGTCATAAAGCTCTGCACAGAGTGAAACATGACGTAATAAAGCTCTGCACAGTGTGAAACATGACGTAATAAAGCTCTGCACAGAGTGAAACATGACGTCATAAAGCTCTGCACAGTGTGAAACATGACGTAATAAAGCTCTGCACAGAGTGAAACATGACGTCATAAAGCTCTGCACAGAGTGAAACATGACGTCATAAAGCTCTGCACAGAGTGAAACATGACGTAATAAAGCTCTGCACTGAGTGAAACATGACGTCATAAAGCTCTGCACAGAGTGAAACATGACGTAATAAAGCTCTGCACAGAGTGAAACATGACGTAATAAAGCTCTGCACAGTGTGACACATGACGTAATAAAGCTCTGCACAGTGTGAAACATGACGTAATAAAGTTCTGCACAGAGTGAAACATGACGTAATAAAGCTCTGCACAGTGTGAAACATGACGTAATAAAGTTCTGCACAGAGTGAAACATGACGTAATAAAGCTCTGCACAGTGTGAAACATGACGTAATAAAGTTCTGCACAGAGTGAAACATGACGTCATAAAGCTCTGCACAGTGTGAAACATGACGTAATAAAGCTCTGCACAGTGAGAAACATGACGTCATAAAGCTCTGCAAAGTGTGAAACATGACGTAATAAAGCTCTGCACAGAGTGAAACATGACGTAATAAAGCTTTGCACAGTGTGAAACATGACGTAATAAAGCTTTGCACAGTGTG
>NC_091299.1:38995427-39077927 GCF_038502225.1 Cherax quadricarinatus | reverse complement strand
TGTTGGAAGGATTGAAGATATAGATACCTTAGTATCATAGCTTTCACTGAGACAAGTTTTGGTTTGTTTGAAGCTTTATTAAGGCACTGCGACTTTATAAAGTTGTGCGTAAAAATATTGCTCTGCAATTAGTGTCTTGTTTCCAAAATTAGTTATCTCGCAAGGATTACCATATTATACCTTATCCTAAAATTAAACATACGAAATTTGAATTAGAAAACAGCAAGCATATCCTTTTTTTTCAGACAAAATCTTTGGTCACTTTTCCCTGTATATTCCACACGTTCTGTCTCAGGACTAACTAACTTATAATTTACGTTCACATTCGGCGTGAACTCACTTGCTCGTATGAATATATATATATATATATATATATATATATATATATATATATATATATATATATATATATATATATATATATATATATATATATATATATATATATATATATATATATATATATATATATATATATATATATATATATATATATATATATATATATATATATATATATATATATATATATATATATATATATATATATATACATACATAAATATATATATATATATATATATATACATATATATATATATATATATATATATATATACATAAATATATATATATATATATATATATAGAGACATATATATATATATCTATATATATATATATATATATATATATATATATATATATATATATATATATATATATATATATATATATATATATATATATATATATATATATATATATATATATATATATATATATATATATATATATATATATATATATATATATATATATATATATATATAAATAACTATATATATATATATATGTAGTTCAGGTAACTATGAAATGGACACATATTTCCCAGATATCCTTGTCCTATTGATATTTTAAGGCAAGGTTGGCCCGACTTTAGTGAGACGCGTTCAGGTGTCTCTCTCTCTTTCTCTCTTTTTCTTTTTTTTTTTTTGCACAGGGTTTGACAAGCTTAAGGATCCCTAGCTTTATTGACAAGCTATTTACAGGTTAAGGATTCCTAACTTTATTGGCAAGCTAAGAGCTGTTACCTACATCAGCTCATTTGAAAGCATTTTTATTGTTATGAGACATACAAGTAGGGAACAGGACGAAGTTGGAGCCATCTGTGGGCCAGCATTTTCATTTGATCAACTGACTTTATCTCGTTGACATCATCATGCTGTACGAATGTGTTCCATACTCGAGTCATCCTGGGTATAGGATCTCAGATGGAGTGATGTTCTGGAGAAGGGTACAGCCAGAGTGAAGTTGCTGCTTTCTGCCCGTCTTGTGGCATAAAAGCTTGTTTCACGCTGTCCTCGAAGTGGATCCAAGTGTGGTACTTGACAATATTGGCCTTGTACATAACAGTAAGGCCACCCACATCCCTCCTATGTTAAAGGCTCTGCTGAAATGACAGATCTATCCAGGATGGGTCCAGGCGAGAGATGAGACGTCTTGTTCTGTTCTCTACTCTGTCAAGCAGTCGCAGATGAGAGCGGGGGAGGGGGGCAGGCAAACCAAGAAAGTGGAGCATACTCAATGTGTGAGCGTACTTGTGCCTCGTACAGAATCTTGCATCCCCTACTGTCAAGCAGATGCGAGATACGGCGAAGTGCTGTAAGCTTCCTGGCTGCCTTGTTTGCAAGATTTACAACATGGTTCTTCATGGTTAGTTTGGAGTCAGATTTCACCCCAAGGATATCAACTTCTTCTTCAGGTGCCCACCCCCTCCCATTCATCCTTACTACTGCACCAGCATTACCATCATGGTGCCTAGAGACGATCATCATTTGCGGGAGACACTTGTTTCAGCCTCAGGGAGACATTTGTTTCAGCCTCAGGAAAAGACTTCTTTCAGCATCAGGGTGACACTTGTTTCAGTCTCAGGGTGACACTTGTTTCAGCCTCAGGGAGACACTTGTTTCAGCCTCAGGGAGACTTTTGTTTCACATTCAGGGAGACACTTGTTTCAGCCTCAGGGAGACACTTGTTTCAGCCTCAGGGAGACACTTGTTTCAGCCTCAGGGTGACACTTGTTTCGGCCTCAGGGAGACATTTGTTTCAGCCTCAGGGAGACACTTGTTTCAGCCTCAGGGAGACACTTGTTTCAGCCTCAGGGAGACATTTGTTTCAACCTCAGGGAGACACTTGTTTCAGCCTCACGGTGACACTTGTTTCAGCCTCAGGAAGACACTTCTTTCAGCCTCAGGGTGACACTTGTTTCAGCCTCAGGGTGACATTTGTTTCAGCCTCAGGGAGACACTTGTTTCAGCCTCAGGGAGACACTTGTTTCAGCCTCAGGGAGACACTTGCTTTAGCCTCAGGGAGACACTTGTTTCAGCCTTAGGGAGACACTTGTTTCAGCCTCAGGGAGACACTTGTTTCAGCCTCAGTGAGGCACTTGTTTCAGCTTCAGGGTGACTTTTGTTTCACCCTCAGGGAGACACTTATTACAGCCTCAGGGAGACACTTGTTTCAGCCTCAGGGAGACACTTGTTTCAGCCTCAGGGAGACACTTGTTTCAGCCTCAGGGAGACACTTGTTTCAGCCTCAGGGAGACACTTGTTTCAGCCTCAGGGAGACACTTTTTTCAGCCTCAGGGAGACACTTGTTTCAGCCTTAGGGAGACACTTGTTTCAGCCTCAGGGAGACACTTGTTTCAGCCTCAGGGAGACACTTGTTTCAGCTTCAGGGAGACACTTGTTTCAGCCTCTGGGTGACACTTGTTTCAGCCTCAGGGAGACACTTGTTTCAGCCTCAGGGAGACATTTGTTTCAGCCTCAGGGAGACACTTGTTTCAGCCTCAGAGTGACTTTTGTTTCAACCTCAGGGAGACACTTGTTTCAGCCTCAGGGAGACACTTGTTTCAGCTTCAGGGAGACACTTGTTTCAGCCACTGGGTGACACTTGTTTCAGCCTCAGGGAGACACTTGCTTCAGCCTCAGGGAGACACTTGTTTCAGCCTCAGGGAGACACTTGTTTCAGCCTCAGAGTGACTTTTGTTTCACCCTCAGGGAGACACTTGTTTCAGCCTCACGGAGACACTTGTTTCAGCCTCAGGGAGACACTTGTTTCAGCGTCAGGGTGACACTTGTTTCAGCCTCAGGGAGACATTTGTTTCAGCCTCATGGAGACACTTGTTTCAGCCTCACGGAGACACTTGTTTCAGCCTCAGGAAGACACTTCTTTCAGCATCAGGGTGACACTTGTTTCAGCCTCAGGGCGACATTTGTTTCAGCCTCAAGGAGACACTTGTTTCAGCCTCAGGGAGACACTTGTTTCAGCCTCAGTGAGACACTTGTTTCAGCCTCAGGGATGCACTTGTTTCAGCCTCAGGGTGACTTTTGTTTCACCATCAGGGAGACACTTGTTTCAGCCTCAGGGAGACACTTGTTTCAGCCTCAGGGAGACACTTGTTTCAGCCTCAAGGAGACACTTGTTTCAGCCTCAGGGAGACACTTGTTTCAGCCTCAGCAAGACACTTCTTTCAGCCTCAAAGAGACACTTGTTTCAGCTTCAGGTAGACACTTGTTTCAGCCTCAGGGAGACACTTGTTTCAGCCTCAGCGTGACATTGTTTCAGCCTCAGGCTGACACTTGTTTCAGCCTCAGGGTGACACTTGTTTCAGCCTCAGGGAGACACTTGTTTCAGCCTCAGGGAGACACTTGTTTCAGCCTCAGGGAGACATTTGCTTCAGCCTCAGGGTGGCACTTGTTTCAGACTCAGGGTGACACATGTTTCAGCCTCAGGGAGACACTTGTTTCAGCCTCAGCGTGACATTGTTTCAGCCTCAGGGTGACACTTGTTTCAGCCTCAGGGAGACACTTGCTTCAGCCTCAGGGAGACACTTGTTTCAGCCTCAGGGAGACACTTGTTTCAGCCTCAGGGAGACACTTGTTTCAGCCTCAGTGAGGCACTTGTTTCAGCTTCAGGGTGACTTTTGTTTCACCCTCAGGGAGACATTGTTTCAGCCTCAGGGAGACACTTGTTTTAGCCTCAGGGAGACACTTGTTTCAGCCTCAGGGAGACATTTGTTTAAGCCTCAGGAAGACACTTGTTTCAGCCTCAGGGAGACACTTGTTTCAGCCTCAGGGAGACACTTGTTTCAGCCTCAGAAAGACACTTGTTTCAGCCTCAGGGAGACACTTGTTTCAGCCTCAGGGAGACACTTGTTTCAGCCTCAGGGAGACACTTGTTTCAGCTTCAGGGAGACACATGTTTCAGCCTCAGGGTGACACTTGTTTCAGCCTCAGGGAGACACTTGTTTCAGCCTAAGGGAGACACTTGTTTCAGCCTCAGGGAGACACTTGTTTCAGCCTCAGGGAGACACTTGTTTCAGCCTCAGGGAGACACTTGTTTCAGCCTCAGGGAGACACTTGTTTCAGCCTCAGGGAGACACTTGTTTCAGCCTCAGGATGACACTTGTTTCAGCCTCAGGGAGACATATGTTTCAGCCTCATGGAGACACTTCTTTCAGCTTCAGGGAGACATTTGTTTCAGCCTGAGGGAGACACTTGTTTCAGCCTCAAGGAGACACTTGTTTCAGCCTCACGGAGACACTTGTTTCAGCCTCAGAAAGCCACTTCTTTCAGCATCAGGGTGACACTTGTTTCAGCCTCAGGGTGACACTTGTTTCGGCCTCAAGGAGACACTTGTTTCAGCCTCAGGGAGACACTTGTTTCAGCCTCAGGGAGACACTTGTTTCAGCATCAGGGTGACACTTGTTTCAGCCTCAGGGTGACACTTGTTTCGGCCTCAAGGAGACACTTGTTTCAGCCTCAGGGAGACACTTGTTTCAGCCTCAGGGAGACACTTGTTTCAGCCTCAGGGAGACACTTGTTTCAGCCTCAAGGAGACACTTCCTTCAGCCTCACGGAGACACTTGTTTCAGCCTCAGGAAGACACTACTTTCAGCCTCAGGGAGACACTTGTTTCAGCTTCAGGTAGACACTCCTTTCAGCCTCAGGGAGACACTTGTTTCAGCCTCAGCGTGACATTGTTTCAGCCTCAGGGTGACACTTGTTTCAGCCTCAGGGTGACACTTGTTTCAGCCTCAGGGAGACATTTGTTTCAGCCTCAGGGAGACACTTGTTTCAGCCTCAGGGAGACATTTGCTTCAGCCTCAGGGTGACACTTGTTTCAGCGTCAGGGTGGCACTTGTTTCAGCCTCAGGGTGACACTTGTTTCACCCTCAAGGAGACACTTGTTTCAGCCTCAGGGAGACACTTGTTTCTGCCTCAGAGTGACACTTGTTTCAGCCTCAGGGAGACACTTGTTTCAGCCTCAGGGAGACACTTGTTTCAGCCTCAGCTAGACACTTGTTTCAGCCTCAGGGTGACACTTGTTTCAGCCTCAGGGTGACAACTGTTTCAGCCTCAGGGAGACACTTGTTTCAGCCTCAGGGAGACACTTGTTTCAGCCTCACGGTGACTTTTGTTTCAGCCTCAGGGAGACACTTGTTTCAGCCTCAGGGAGACACTTGTTTCAGCCTCAGGGGGACACTTGTTTCAGCCTCAGGGTGACACTTGTTTCAGCCTCAGGGAGACATTTGTTTCAGCCTCAGGGAGACACTTGTTTCAGCCTCAGAAAGACACTTGTTTCAGCCTCAAGGAAACACTTGTTTCTGCCTCACGGAGACACTTGTTTCAGCCTCAGGAAGACACTTCTTTCAGCATCAGGGTGACACTTGTTTCAACCTCAGGTTGACACTTGTTTCAGCCTCAGGGAGACACTTGTTTCAGCCTCAGGGAGACACTTGTTTCAGCCTCAGGGTGACGCTTGTTTCAGCCTCAGGGATACACTTGTTTCAGCCTCAGGGAGACACTTGTTTCAGCCTCAGGGAGACACTTGTTTGAGCCTCAGGGAGACACTTGTTTCAGCCTCAGGGTGACACTTGTTTCAGCCTCAGGGTGACAATTGTTTCAGCCTCAGGGAGACACTTGTTTCAGCCTCAGGGTGAGTTTTGTTTTACCCTCAGGGAGACACTTGTTTCAGCCTCAGGGAGACACTTGTTTCAGCGTCAGGGGGACACTTGTTTCAGCCTCAGGGAGACACTTGTTTCAGCGTCAGGGTGACGCTTGTTTCAGCCTCAGGGAGACACTTGTTTCAGCCTCAGGAAGACACTTGTTTCAGCCTCAGGGAGACACTTGTTTCAGCCTCAGGGTGACACTTGCTTCAGCCTCAGGAAGACACTTCTTTCAGCATCAGGGTGACACTTGTTTCAGTCTCAGGGTGACACTTGTTTTACCCTCAGGGAGACACTTGTTTCAGCCTCAGGGAGACACTTGTTTCAGCCTCAGGGTGACACTTGTTTCAGCCTCAGGTTGACACTTGTTTCAGCCTCAGGGAGACACTTGTTTCAGCCTCAGGGTGACGCTTGTTTCACCCTCAGGGAGACACTTGTTTCAGCCTCCGGAAGACACTTGTTTCAGCCTCAGGGAGACACTTGTTTCAGCCTCAGGGTGACACTTGCTTCAGCCTCAGGAAGACACTTCTTTCAGCATCAGGGTGACACTTGTTTCAGTCTCAGGGTGACATTTGTTTTACCCTCAGGGAGACACTTGTTTCAGCCTCAGGGAGACACTTGTTTCAGCCTCAGGGTGACACTTGTTTCAGCCTCAGGTTGACACTTGTTTCAGCCTCAGGGAGACACTTGTTTCAGCCTCAGGGTGACGCTTGTTTCAGCCTCAGGGAGACACTTGTTTCAGCCTCAGGAAGACACTTGTTTCAGCCTCAGGGAGACACTTGTTTCAGCCTCAGGGTGACACATGTTTCAGCCTCAGGGAGACACTTGTTTCAGCCTCAGGGAGACACTTGCTTCAGCCTCAGGGAGACACTTGTTTCAGCCTCAGGGAGACACTTGTTTCAGCCTCTGGGAGAAACTTGTTTCAGCCTCAGTGAGGCACTTGTTTTGAGCTTCAGGGTGACTTTTGTTTCACCCTCAGGGAGACACTTGTTTCAGCCTCAGGGAGACACTTGTTTTAGCCTCAGGGAGACACTTGTTTCAGCCTCAGGGAGACATTTGTTTCAGCCTCAGGAAGACACTTGTTTCAGCCTCAGGGAGACACTTGTTTCAGCCTCAGGGAGACACTTGTTTCAGCCTCAGGGAGACACTTGTTTCAGCCTCAGGGAGACACTTGTTTCAGCCTCAGGGAGACACTTGTTTCAGCCTCAGGGAGACACTTGTTTCAGCCTCAGGGAGACACTTGTTTCAGCTTCAGGGAGACACATGTTTCAGCCTCAGGGTGACACTTGTTTCAGCCTCAGGGAGACACTTGTTTCAGCCTAAGGGAGACACTTGATTCAGCCTCAGGGAGACACTTGTTTCAGCCTCAGGGAGACACTTGTTTTAGCCTCAGGGAGACACTTGTTTCAGCCTCATGGAGACACTTGTTTCAGCCTCAGGGAGACACTTGTTTCAGCCTCAGGATGACACTTGTTTCAGCCTCAGGGAGACATATGTTTCAGCCTCATGGAGACACTTCTTTCAGCTTCAGGGAGACATTTGTTTCAGCGTGAGGGAGACACTTGTTTCAGCCTCAAGGAGACACTTGTTTCAGCCTCACGGAGACACTTGTTTCAGCCTCAGAAAGACACTTCTTTCAGCATCAGGGTGACACTTGTTTCAGCCTCAGGGTGACACTTGTTTCGGCCTCAAGGAGACACTTGTTTCAGCCTCAGGGAGACACTTGTCTCAGCCTCAGGGAGACACTTGTTTCAGCCCCTGGGAGGCACTTGATTCAGCCTCAGGGTGACTTTTGTTTCACCATCAGGGAGACACTTGTTTCAGCCTCAGGGAGACACTTGTTTCAGCCTCAGGGAGACACTTGTTTCAGCCTCAAGGGGACACTTCCTTCAGCCTCACGGAGACACTTGTTTCAGCCTCAGGAAGACACTACTTTCAGCCTCAGGGAGACACTTGTTTCAGCTTCAGGTAGACACTCCTTTCAGCCTCAGGGAGACACTTGTTTCAGCCTCAGCGTGACATTGTTTCAGCCTCAGGGTGACACTTGTTTCAGCCTCAGGGTGACACTTGTTTCAGCCTCAGGGAGACACTTGTTTCAGCCTCAGGGAGACACTTGTTTCAGCCTCAGGGAGACATTTGCTTCAGCCTCAGGGTGACACTTGTTTCAGCGTCAGGGTGGCACTTGTTTCAGCCACAGGGTGACACTTGTTTCAGCCTCAAGGAGACACTTGTTTCAGCCTCAGGGAGACACTTGTTTCTGCCTCAGAGTGACACTTGTTTCAACCTCAGGGAGACACTTGTTTCAGCCTCAGGGAGACACTTGTTTCAGCCTCAGCTAGACACTTGTTTCAGCCTCAGGGTTTATCTGGAGTTTATCTGGAGAGAGTTCCGGGGGTCAACGCCCCCGCGGCCCGGTCTGTGACCAGGCCTCCTTAGGTCAGTGTCCCAGGATGCGACCCACACCAGTCGACTAACACCCAGGTACCCATTTTACTGATGGGGAACATAGACAACAGGTGGAAAGAAACACGTCCAATGTTTCTACTCTGGCTGGGAATCGAACCCAGGCCCTCACCGTGTGAAGCGAGAGCGTTAACCACCAGGCCACCAGAGCCACTTGTTTCAGCCTCAGGGTGACAATTGTTTCAGCCTCAGGGAGACACTTGTTTCAGCCTCAGGGAGACACTTGTTTCAGCCTCACGGTGACTTTTGTTTCAGCCTCAGGGAGACACTTGTTTCAGCCTCAGGGAGACACTTGTTTCAGCCTCAGGGGGACACTTGTTTCAGCCTCAGGGTGACACTTGTTTCAGCCTCAGGGAGACATTTGTTTCAGCCTCAGGGAGACACTTGTTTCAGCCTCAGGGAGACACTTGTTTCAGCCTCAAGGAAACACTTGTTTCTGCCTCACGGAGACACTTGTTTCAGCCTCAGGAAGACACTTCTTTCAGCATCAGGGTGACACTTGTTTCAGCCTCAGGTTGACACTTGTTTCAGCCTCCGGGAGACACTTGTTTCAGCCTCAGGGAGACACTTGTTTCAGCCTCAGGGTGACGCTTGTTTCAGCCTCAGGGATACACTTGTTTCAGCCTCAGGGAGACACTTGTTTCAGCCTCAGGGAGACACTTGTTTGAGCCTCAGGGAGACACTTGTTTCAGCCTCAGGGTGACACTTGTTTCAGCCTCAGGGTGACAATTGTTTCAGCCTCAGGGAGACACTTGTTTCAGCCTCAGGGTCAGTTTTGTTTTACCCTCAGGGAGACACTTGTTTCAGCCTCAGGGAGACACTTGTTTCAGCCTCAGGGGACACTTGTTTCAGCCTCAGGGAGACACTTGTTTCAGCCTCAGGGTGACGCTTGTATCAGCCTCAGGGAGACACTTGTTTCAGCCTCAGGAAGACACTTGTTTCAGCCTCAGGGAGACACTTGTTTCAGCCTCAGGGTGACACTTGCTTCAGCCTCAGGAAGACACTTCTTTCAGCATCAGGGTGACACTTTTTCAGTCTCAGGGTGACACTTGTTTTACCCTCAGGGAGACACTTGTTTCAGCATCAGGGAGACACTTGTTTCAGCCTCAGGGTGACACTTGTTTCAGCCTCAGGTTGACACTTGTTTCAGCCTAAGGGAGACACTTGTTTCAGCCTCAGGGTGACGCTTGTTTCAGCCTCAGGGAGACACTTGTTTCAGCCTCAGGAAGACACTTGTTTCAGCCTCAGGGAGACACTTGTTTCAGCCTCAGGGTGACACTTGCTTCAGCCTCAGGAAGACACTTCTTTCAGCATCAGGGTGACACTTGTTTCAGTCTCAGGGTGACACTTGTTTTACCCTCAGGGAGACACTTGTTTCAGCCTCAGGGAGACACTTGTTTCAGCCTCAGGGGGACACTTGTTTCAGCGTCAGGGTGACACTTGTTTCAGCCTCAGGTTGACACTTGTTTCAGCCTCAGGGAGACACTTGTTTCAGCCTCAGGGTGACGCTTGTTTCAGCCTCAGGGAGACACTTGTTTCAGCCTCAGGAAGACACTTGTTTCAGCCTTAGGGAGACACTTGTTTCAGCCTCAGGGTGACACTTGCTTCAGCCTCAGGAAGACACTTCTTTCAGCATCAGGGTGACACTTGTTTCAGTCTCAGGGTGACACTTGCTTCAGCCTCAGGAAAAGACTTCTTTCAGCATCAGGGTGACACTTGTTTCAGTCTCAGGGTGACACTTGTTTCAGCCTCAGGGAGACACTTGTTTCAGCCTCAGGGAGACTTTTGTTTCACATTCAGGGAGACACTTGTTTCAGCCTCAGGGAGACACTTGTTTCAGCCTAAGGGAGACACTTGTTTCAGCCTCAGGGTGACACTTGTTTCGGCCTCAAGGAGACATTTGTTTCAGCCTCAGGGAGACACTTGTTTCAGCCTCAGGGAGACACTTGTTTCAGCCTCAGGGAGACATTTGTTTCAACCTCAGGGAGACACTTGTTTCAGCCTCACGGTGACACTTGTTTCAGCCTCAGGAAGACACTTCTTTCAGCCTCAGGGTGACACTTGTTTCAGCCTCAGGGTGACATTTGTTTCAGCCTCAGGGAGACACTTGTTTCAGCCTCAGGGAGACACTTGTTTCAGCCTCAGGGAGACACTTGCTATAGCCTCAGGGAGACACTTGTTTCAGCCTTAGGGAGACACTTGTTTCAGCCTCAGGGAGACACTTGTTTCAGCCTCAGTGAGGCACTTGTTTCAGCTTCAGGGTGACTTTTGTTTCACCCTCAGGGAGACACTTATTACAGCCTCAGGGAGACACTTGTTTCAGCCTCAGGGAGACACTTGTTTCAGCCTCAGGGAGACACTTTTTTCAGCCTCAGGGAGACACTTGTTTCAGCCTTAGGGAGAGACTTGTTTCAGCCTCAGGGAGACACTTGTTTCAGCCTCAGGGAGACACTTGTTTCAGCGTCAGGGAGACACTTGTTTCAGCCTCTGGGTGACACTTGTTTCAGCCTCAGGGAGACACTTGTTTCAGCCTCAGGGAGACACTTGTTTCAGCCTCAGGGAGACACTTGTTTCAGCCTCAGAGTGACTTTTGTTTCACCCTCAGGGAGACACTTGTTTCAGCCTCAGGGAGACACTTGTTTCAGCTTCAGGGAGACACTTGTTTCAGCCTCTGGGTGACACTTGTTTCAGCCTCAGGGAGACACTTGCTTCAGCCTCAGGGAGACACTTGTTTCAGCCTCAGGGAGACACTTGTTTCAGCCTCAGAGTGACTTTTGTTTCACCCTCAGGGAGACACTTGTTTCAGCCTCACGGAGACACTTGTTTCAGCCTCAGGGAGACACTTGTTTCAGCGTCAGGGTGACACTTGTTTCAGCCTCAGGGAGACATTTGTTTCAGCCTCATGGAGACACTTGTTTCAGCCTCACGGAGACACTTGTTTCAGCCTCAGGAAGACACTTCTTTCAGCATCAGGGTGACACTTGTTTCAGCCTCAGGGCGACATTTGTTTCAGCCTCAAGGAGACACTTGTTTCAGCCTCAGGGAGACACTTGTTTCAGCCTCAGTGAGACACTTGTTTCAGCCTCAGGGATGCACTTGTTTCAGCCTCAGGGTGACTTTTGTTTCACCATCAGGGAGACACTTGTTTCAGCCTCAGGGAGACACTTGTTTCAGCCTCAGGAGACACTTGTTTCAGCCTCAAGGAGACACTTGTTTCAGCCTCAAAGAGACACTTGTTTCAGCCTCAGCAAGACACTTCTTTCAGCCTCAAAGAGACACTTGTTTCTGCTTCAGGTAGACACTTGTTTCAGCCTCAGGGAGACACTTGTTTCAGCCTCAGCGTGACATTGTTTCAGCCTCAGGGTGACACTTGTTTCAGCCTCAGGGTGACACTTGTTTCAGCCTCAGGGAGACACTTGTTTCAGCCTCAGGGAGACACTTGTTTCAGCCTCAGGGAGACATTTGCTTCAGCCTCAGGGTGACACTTGTTTCAGCCTCAGGGTGGCACTTGTTTCAGACTCAGGGTGACACATGTTTCAGCCTCAGGGAGACACTTGTTTCAGCCTCAGGGAGACACTTGCTTCAGCCTCAGGGAGACACTTGTTTCAGCCTCAGGGAGACACTTGTTTCAGCCTCAGGGAGACACTTGTTTCAGCCTCAGTGAGGCACTTGTTTCAGCTTCAGGGTGACTTTTGTTTCACCCTCAGGGAGACACTTGTTTCAGCCTCAGGGAGACACTTGTTTTAGCCTCAGGGAGACACTTGTTTCAGCCTCAGGGAGACATTTGTTTCAGGCTCAGGAAGACACTTGTTTCAGCCTCAGGGAGACACTTGTTTCAGCCTCAGGGAGACACTTGTTTCAGCCTCAGGGAGACACTTGTTTCAGCCTCAGGGAGACACTTGTTTCAGCCTCAGGGAGACACTTGTTTCAGCCTCAGGGAGACACTTGTTTCAGCCTCAGTGAGGCACTTGTTTCAGCTTCAGGGTGACTTTTGTTTCACCCTCAGGGAGACACTTGTTTCAGCCTCAGGGAGACACTTGTTTTAGCCTCAGGGAGGCACTTGTTTCAGCCTCAGGGAGACATTTGTTTCAGCCTCAGGAAGACACTTGCTTCAGCCTCAGGGAGACACTTGTTTCAGCCTCAGGGAGACACTTGTTTCAGCCTCAGGGAGACACTTGTTTCAGCCTCAGAGAGACACTTGTTTCAGCCTCAGGGAGACACTTGTTTCAGCCTCAGGGAGACACTTGTTTCAGCCTCAGGGAGACACTTGTTTCAGCTTCAGGGAGACACATGTTTCAGCCTCAGGGTGACACTTGTTTCAGCCTCAGGGAGACACTTGTTTCAGCCTAAGGGAGACACTTGTTTCAGCCTCAGCGAGACACTTGTTTCAGCCTCAGGGAGACACTTGTTTCAGCCTCAGGGAGACACTTGTTTCAGCCTCAGGGAGACACTTGTTTCAGCCTCAGGGAGACACTTGTTTCAGCCTCAGGATGGCACTTGTTTCAGCCTCAGGGAGACATATGTTTCAGCCTCATGGAGGCACTTCTTTCAGCTTCAGGGAGACATTTGTTTCAGCCTGAGGGAGACACTTGTTTCAGCCTCAAGGAGACACTTGTTTCAGCCTCACGGAGACACTTGTTTCAGCCTCAGAAAGACACTTCTTTCAGCATCAGGATGACACTTGTTTCAGCCTCAGGGTGACACTTGTTTCGGCCTCAAGGAGACACTTGTTTCAGCCTCAGGGAGACACTTGTCTCAGCCTCAGGGAGACACTTGTTTCAGCCCCAGGGAGGCACTTGTTTCAGCCTCAGGGTGACTTTTGTTTCACCATCAGGGAGACATTTGTTTCAGCCTCAGGGAGACACTTGTTTCAGCCTCAGGGAGACACTTGTTTCAGCCTCAAGGAGACACTTCCTTCAGCCTCACGGAGACACTTGTTTCAGCCTCAGGAAGACACTACTTTCAGCCTCAGGGAGACACTTGTTTCAGCTTCAGGTAGACACTCCTTTCAGCCTCAGGGAGACACTTGTTTCAGCCTCAGCGTGACATTGTTTCAGCCTCAGGGTGACACTTGTTTCAGCCTCAGGGTGACACTTGTTTCAGCCTCAGGGAGACACTTGTTTCAGCCTCAGGGAGACACTTGTTTCAGCCTCAGGGAGACATTTGCTTCAGCCTCAGGGTGACACTTGTTTCAGCGTCAGGGAGGCACTTGTTTCAGCCTCAGGGTGACACTTGTTTCAGCCTCAAGGAGACACTTGTTTCAGCCTCAGGGAGACACTTGTTTCTGCCTCAGAGTGACACTTGTTTCAGCCTCAGGGAGACACTTGTTTCAGCCTCAGGGAGACACTTGTTTCAGCCTCAGCTAGACACTTGTTTCAGCCTCAGGGTGACACTTGTTTCGGCCTCAGGGTGACAATTGTTTCAGCCTCAGGGAGACACTTGTTTCAGCCTCAGGGAGACACTTGTTTCAGCCTCACGGTGACTTTTGTTTCAGCCTCAGGGAGACACTTGTTTCAGCCTCAGGGAGACACTTGTTTCAGCCTCTGGGGGACACTTGTTTCAGCCTCAGGGTGACACTTGTTTCAGCCTCAGGGAGACATTTGTTTCAGCCTCAGGGAGACACTTGTTTCAGCCTCAGGGAGACACTTGTTTCAGCCTCAAGGAAACACTTGTTTCTGCCTCACGGAGACACTTGTTTCAGCCTCAGGAAGACACTTCTTTCAGCATCAGGGTGACACTTGTTTCAGCCTCAGGTTGACACTTGTTTCAGCCTCAGGGAGACACTTGTTTCAGCCTCAGGGAGACACTTGTTTCAGCCTCAGGGTGACGCTTGTTTCAGCCTCAGGGATACACTTGTTTCAGCCTCAGGGAGACACTTGTTTCAGCCTCAGGGAGACACTTGTTTGAGCCTCAGGGAGACACTTGTTTCAGCCTCAGGGTGACACTTGTTTCAGCCTCAGGGTGACAATTGTTTCAGCCTCAGGGAGACACTTGTTTCAGCCTCAGGGTGAGTTTTGTTTTACCCTCAGGGAGACACTTGTTTCAGCCTCAGGGAGACACTTGTTTCAGCCTCAGGGGGACACTTGTTTCAGCGTCAGGGTGACACTTGTTTCAGCCTCAGGTTGACACTTGTTTCAGCCTCAGGGAGACACTTGTTTCAGCCTCAGGGTGACGCTTGTTTCAGCCTCAGGGAGACACTTGTTTCAGCCTCAGGAAGACACTTGTTTCAGCCTCTGGGAGACACTTGTTTCAGCCTCAGGGTGACACTTGCTTCAGCCTCAGGAAGACACTTCTTTCAGCCTCAGGGTGACATTGTTTCAGCCTCAGGGTGACACTTGTTTCAGCCTAAGGGTGACACTTGTTTCAGCCTCAGGGAGACACTTGTTTTAGCCTCAGGGAGACACTTGTTTGAGCCTCAGGGTGACACTTGTTTCAGCCTCAGGGAGACACTTGTTTCAGCCTCAGGGAGACACTTATTTCAGCCTCAGGGTGACACCTGTTTCAGCCTCAGAGAAACACTTGTTTCAGCCTCAGAGTGACACTTGTTTCAGCCTTTGGGAGACACTTGCTTCAGCCTCTGGGAGACACTTTTTTCAGCCTCAGGGTGACACTTGTTTCAGCCTCAGGGAGACACTTGTTTCAGCCTCATGGAGACACTTATTTCAACCTCAGGCTGACACCTGTTTCAGCCTCAGAGAGACACTTGTTTCAACCTCAGGGAGACACTTGTTTTAGCCTTAGGGAGACACTTGTTTCAGCCTCAGGGAGATATTTGTTTCAGCATCAGGGAGACACTTGTTTCAGCCTCAGGGAGACATTTGCTTCAGCCTCAGGGTGACACTTGTTTCAGCCTCTGGGTGACACTTGTTTCATGCTCAGGGTGGCACTTGTTTCAGCCTCAAGGAGACACTTGTTTCAGCCTCAGGGAGTCACTTTTTTCAGCCTCAGAGTGACAGTTGTTTCAGCCTCAATGAGACACTTGTTTCAGCCTCAGGGAGACAGTTGTTTCAGCCTCAGGGAGACACTTGTTTCAGCTTCAGGGTGACACTTGTTTCAGCCTCAGGGTGACACTTGTTTCAACCTCATGGAGACACTTGTTTCAGCCTCAGGGAGACACTTGTTTCAGCCTCAGGGAGACACTTGTTTCAGCCTCAGGGAGACACTTGTTTCAGCTTTAGGTAGACACTTGTTTCAGCCTCAGGGAGACACTTGTTTCAGCCTCAGCGTGACATTGTTTCAGCCTCAGGGTGACACTTGTTTCAGCCTCAAGGAGACACTTGTTTCAGCCTTAGGGAGACATTTGCTTCAGCCTCAGGGTGACACTTGTTTCAGCCTCAGGGTGACACTTGTTTCAGCCTCAGGGAGACATTTGTTTCAGCCTCAGGGAGACACTTGTTTCTGTCTCAGGGAGACACTTGTTTCAGCCTCAGGGAGACACTTGTTTCAGCTTTAGGTAGACACTTGTTTCAGCCTCAGGGAGACACTTGTTTCAGCCTCAGCGTGACATTGTTTCAGCCTCAGGGTGACACTTGTTTCAGCCTCAAGGAGACACTTGTTTCAGCCTTAGGGAGACATTTGCTTCAGCCTCAGGGTGACACTTGTTTCAGCCTCAGGGAGACACTTGTTTCAGACTCAGGGAGACACTTGTTTCAGCCTCAGGGAGACACTTGTTTCAGCCTCAAGGAGACACTTCCTTCAGCCTCACGGAGACACTTGTTTCAGCCTCAGGAAGACACTACTTTCAGCCTCAGGGAGACACTTGTTTCAGCCTCAGGGAGACACTTGTTTCAGCCTCAAGGAGACACTTGTTTCAGCCTCAGGGAGACACTTGTTTCAGCCTCAGCAAGACACTTCTTTCAGCCTCAAAGAGACACTTGTTTCAGCTTCAGGTAGACACTTGTTTCAGCCTCAGGGAGACACTTGTTTCAGCCTCAGCGTGACATTGTTTCAGCCTCAGGGTGACACTTGTTTCAGCCTCAGGGTGACACTTGTTTCAGCCTCAGGGAGACACTTGTTTCAGTCTCAGGGAGACACTTGTTTCAGCCTCAGGGAGACATTTGCTTCAGCCTCAGGGTGGCACTTGTTTCAGACTCAGGGTGAGACATGTTTCAGCCTCAGGGAGACACTTGTTTCAGCCTCAGGGAGACACTAGCTTCAGCCTCAGGGAGACACTTGTTTCAGCCTCACGGAGACACTTGTTTCAGCCTCAGGGAGACACTTGTTTGAGCTTCAGGGTGACTTTTGTTTCACCCTCAGGGAGACACTTGTTTCAGCCTCAGGGAGACACTTGTTTTAGCCTCAGGGAGACACTTGTTTCAGCCTCAGGGAGACATTTGTTTCAGCCTCAGGAAGACACTTGTTTCAGCCTCAGGGAGACACTTGTTTCAGCCTCAGGGAGACACTTGTTTCAGCCTCAGGGAGACACTTGTTTCAGCCCCAGGGAGACACTTGTTTCAGCCTCAGGGAGACACTTGTTTCAGCCTCAGGGAGACACTTGTTTCAGCCTCAGGGAGACACTTGTTTCAGCTTCAGGGAGACACATGTTTCATCGTCAGGGTGACACTTGTTTCAGCCTCAGGGAGACACTTGTTTCAGCCTAAGGGAGACACTTGTTTCAGCCTCAGGGAGACACTTGTTTCAGCCTCAGGGAGACACTTGTTTCAGCCTCAGGGAGACACTTGTTTCAGCCTCAGGGAGACACTTGTTTCAGCCTCAGGGAGACACTTGTTTCAGCCTCAGGATGACACTTGTTTCAGCCTCAGGGAGACATATGTTTCAGCCTCATGGAGACACTTCTTTCAGCTTCAGAGAGACATTTGTTTCAGCCTGAGGGAGACACTTGTTTCAGCCTCAAGGAGACACTTGTTTCAGCCTCACGGAGACACTTGTTTCAGCCTCAGAAAGACACTTCTTTCAGCATCAGGGTGACACTTGTTTCAGCCTCAGGGTGACACTTGTTTCGGCCTCAAGGAGACACTTGTTTCAGCCTCAGGGAGACACTTGTCTCAGCCTCAGGGAGACACTTGTTTCAGCCCCAGGGAGGCACTTGTTTCAGCCTCAGGGTGACTTTTGTTTCACCATCAGGGAGACACTTGTTTCAGCCTCAGGGAGACACTTGTTTCAGCCTCAGGGAGACACTTGTTTCAGCCTCAAGGAGACACTTCCTTCAGCCTCACGGAGACACTTGTTTCAACCTCAGGAGGACACTACTTTCAGCCTCAGGGAGACACTTGTTTCAGCTTCAGGTAGACACTTGTTTCAGCCTCAGGGAGACACTTGTTTCAGCCTCAGCGTGACATTGTTTCAGCCTCAGGGTGACACTTGTTTCAGCCTCAGGGTGACACTTGTTTCAGCCTCAGGGAGATACTTGTTTCAGCCTCAGGGAGACACTTGTTTCAGCCTCAGGGAGACATTTGCTTCAGCCTCAGGGTGACACTTGTTTCAGCGTCAGGGTGGCACTTGTTTCAGCCTCAAGGTGACACTTGTTTCAGCCTCAAGGAGACACTTGTTTCAGCCTCAGGGAGACACTTGTTTCTGCCTCAGAGTGACACTTGTTTCAGCCTCAGGGAGACACTTGTTTCAGCCTCAGGGAGACACTTGTTTCAGCCTCAGGGAGACACTTGTTTCAGCCTCAGGGTGACACTTGTTTCAGCCTCAGGGTGACAATTGTTTCAGCCTCAGGGAGACACTTGTTTCAGCCTCAGGGAGACACTTGTTTCAGCCTCACGGTGACTTTTGTTTCAGCCTCAGGGAGACACTTGTTTCAGCCTCAGGGAGACACTTGTTTCAGCCTCAGGGGGACACTTGTTTCAGCCTCAGGGTGACACTTGTTTCAGCCTCAGGGAGACATTTGTTTCAGCCTCAGGGAGACACTTGTTTCAGCCTCAGGGAGACACTTGTTTCAGCCTCAAGGAAACACTTGTTTCTGCCTCACGGAGACACTTGTTTCAGCCTCAGGAAGACACTTCTTTCAGCATCAGGGTGACACTCTTTTCAGCCTCAGGTTGACACTTGTTTCAGCCTCAGGGAGACACTTGTTTCAGCCTCAGGGAGACACTTGTTTCAGCCTCAGGGTGACGCTTGTTTCAGCCTCAGGGATACACTTGTTTGAGCCTCAGGGAGACACTTGTTTCAGCCGCAGGGAGGCACTTGTTTCAGCCTCAGGGTGACTTTTGTTTCACCATCAGGGAGACACTTGTTTCAGCCTCAGGGAGACACTTGTTTCAGCCTCAGAAAGACACTTGTTTCAGCCTCAGGGAGACACTTGTTTCAGGCTCACGGTGACTTTTGTTTCAGCCTCAGGGAGACACTTGTTTTAGCCTTAGGGAGACACTTGTTTCAGCCTCAGGGAGACATTTGTTTCAGCATCAGGGAGACACTTGTTTCAGCCTCAGGGAGACATTTGCTTCAGCCTCAGGGTGACACTTGTTTCAGCCTCAGGGTGACACTTGTTTCATGCTCAGGGTGGCACTTGTTTCAGCCTCAAGGAGACACTTGTTTCAGCCTCAGGGAGTCACTTTTTTCAGCCTCAGAGTGACGGTTGTTTCAGCCTCAATGAGACACTTGTTTCAGCCTCAGGGAGACAGTTGTTTCAGCCTCAGGGAGACACTTGTTTCAGCTTCAGGGTGACACTTGTTTCAGCCTCAGGGTGTCACTTGTTTCAGCCTCATGGAGACACTTGTTTCAGCCTCAGGGAGACACTTATTTCAGCATCAGGGAGACACTTGTTTCAGCCTCAGGGAGACACTTGTTTCAGCTTTAGGTAGACACTTGTTTCAGCCTCAGGGAGACACTTGTTTCAGCCTCAGCGTGACATTGTTTCAGCCTCAGGGTGACACTTGTTTCAGCCTCAAGGAGACACTTGTTTCAGCCTTAGGGAGACATTTGCTTCAGCGTCAGGGTGACACTTGTTTCAGCCTCAGGGTGACACTTGTTTCAGCCTCAGGGAGACACTTGTTTCAGCCTCAGGGAGACACTTTTTTCTGTCTCAGGGAGACACTTGTTTCAGCCTCAGGGAGACACTTGTTTCAGCTTTAGGTAGACACTTGTTTCAGCCTCAGGGAGACACTTGTTTCAGCCTCAGCGTGACATTGTTTCAGCCTCAGGGTGACACTTGTTTCAGCCTCAAGGAGACACTTGTTTCAGCCTTAGGGAGACATTTGCTTCAGCCTCAGGGTGACACTTGTTTCAGGATCAGGGAGACACTTGTTTCAGACTCAGGGAGACACTTGTTTCAGCCTCAGGGAGACACTTGTTTCAGCCTCAAGGAGACACTTCCTTCAGCCTCACGGAGACACTTGTTTCAGCCTCAGGAAGACACTACTTTCAGCCTCAGGGAGACACTTGTTTCAGCCTCAGGGAGACACTTGTTTCAGCCTCAAGGAGACACTTGTTTCAGCCTCAGGGAGACACTTGTTTCAGCCTCAGCAAGACACTTCTTTCAGCCTCAAAGAGACATTTGTTTCAGCTTCAGGTAGACACTTGTTTCAGCCTCAGGGAGACACTTGTTTCAGCCTCAGCGTGACATTGTTTCAGCCTCAGGGTGACACTTGTTTCAGCCTCAGGGTAACACTTGTTTCAGCCTCAGGGAGACACTTGTTTCAGTCTCAGGGAGACACTTGTTTCAGCCTCAGGGAGACATTTGCTTCAGCCTCAGGGTGGCACTTGTTTCAGACTCAGGGTGACACATGTTTCAGCCTCAGGGAGACACTTGTTTCAGCCTCAGGGAGACACTAGCTTCAGCCTCAGGGAGACACTTGTTTCAGCCTCACGGAGACACTTGTTTCAGCCTCAGGGAGACACTTGTTTCAGCCTCAGTGAGGCACTTGTTTGAGCTTCAGGGTGACTTTTGTTTCACTCTCAGGGAGACACTTGTTTCAGCCTCAGGGAGACACTTGTTTTAGCCTCAGGGAGACACTTGTTTCAGCCTCAGAGAGACATTTGTTTCAGCCTCAGGAAGACACTTGTTTCAGCCTCAGCGAGACACTTGTTTCAGCTTCAGGGAGACACTTGTTTCAGCCTCAGGGAGACACTTGTTTCAGCCCCAGGGAGACACTTGTTTCAGCCTCAGGGAGACACTTGTTTCAGCCTCAGGGAGACACTTGTTTCAGCCTCAGGGAGACACTTGTTTCAGCTTCAGGGAGACACATGTTTCATCCTCAGGGTGACACTTGTTTCAGCCTCAGGGAGACACTTGTTTCAGCCTAAGGGAGACACTTGTTTCAGCCTCAGGGAGACACTTGTTTCAGCCTCAGGGAGACACTTGTTTCAGCCTCAGGGAGACACTTGTTTCAGCCTCAGGGAGACACTTGTTTAAGCCTCAGGGAGACACTTGTTTCAGCCTCAGGATGACACTTGTTTCAGCCTCAGGGAGACATATGTTTCAGCCTCATGGAGACACTTCTTTCAGCTTCAGAGAGACATTTGTTTCAGCCTGAGGGAGACACTTGTTTCAGCCTCAAGGAGACACTTGTTTCAGCCTCACGGAGACACTTGTTTCAGCCTCAGAAAGACACTTCTTTCAGCATCAGGGTGACACTTGTTTCAGCCTCAGGGTGACACTTGTTTCGGCCTCAAGGAGACACTTGTTTCAGCCTCAGGGAGACACTTGTCTCAGCCTCAGGGAGACACTTGTTTCAGCCCCAGGGAGGCACTTGTTTCAGCCTCAGGGTGACTTTTGTTTCACCGTCAGGGAGACACTTGTTTCAGCCTCAGGGAGACACTTGTTTCAGCCTCAGGGAGACACTTGTTTCAGCCTCAAGGAGACACTTCCTTCAGCCTCACGGAGACACTTGTTTCAGCCTCAGGAGGACACTACTTTCAGCCTCAGGGAGACACTTGTTTCAGCTTCAGGTAGACACTTGTTTCAGCCTCAGGGAGACACTTGTTTCAGCCTCAGCGTGACATTGTTTCAGCCTCAGGGTGACACTTGTTTCAGCCTCAGAGTGACACTTGTTTCAGCCTCAGGGAGATACTTGTTTCAGCCTCAGGGAGACACTTGTTTCAGCCTCAGGGAGACATTTGCTTCAGCCTCAGGGTGACACTTGTTTCAGCGTCAGGGTGGCACTTGTTTCAGCCTCAAGGTGACACTTGTTTCAGCCTCAAGGAGACACTTGTTTCAGCCTCAGGGAGACACTTGCTTCTGCCTCAGAGTGACACTTGTTTCAGCCTCAGGGAGACACTTGTTTCAGCCTCAGGGAGACACTTGTTTCAGCCTCAGGGAGACACTTGTTTCAGCCTCAGGGTGACACTTGTTTCAGCCTCAGGGTGACAATTGCTTCAGCCTCAGGGAGACACTTGTTTCAGCCTCAGGGAGACACTTGTTTCAGCCTCACGGTGACTTTTGTTTCAGCCTCAGGGAGACACTTGTTTCAGCCTCAGGGAGACACTTGTTTCAGCCTCAGGGTGACACTTGTTTCAGCCTCAGGGAGACATTTGTTTCAGCCTCAGGGAGACACTTGTTTCAGCCTCAGGGAAACACTTGTTTCAGCCTCAAGGAAACACTTGTTTCTGCCTCACAGAGACACTTGTTTCAGCCTCAGGAAGACACTTCTTTCAGCATCAGGGTGACACTCTTTTCAGCCTCAGGTTGACACTTGTTTCAGCCTCAGGGAGACACTTGTTTCAGCCTCAGGGAGACACTTGTTTCAGCCTCAGGGTGACGCTTGTTTCAGCCTCAGGGATACACTTGTTTCAGCCTCAGGGAGACACTTGTTTCAGCCTCAGGGAGACACTTGTTTGAGCCTCAGGGAGACACTTGTTTCAGCCCCAGGGAGGCACTTGTTTCAGCCTCAGGGTGACTTTTGTTTCACCATCAGGGAGACACTTGTTTCAGCCTCAGGGAGTCACTTGTTTCAGCCTCAGAAAGACACTTGTTTCAGCCTCAGGGAGACACTTGTTTCAGCCTCACGGTGACTTTTGTTTCAGCCTCAGGGAGACACTTGTTTCAGCCTCAGGGAGACACTTGTTTCAGCCTCAGGGGGACACTTGTTTCAGCCTCAGGGTGACACTTGTTTCAGCCTCAGGGAGACATTTGTTTCAGCCTCAAAGAGACGCTTGTTTCAGCCTCAGGGAGACACTTGTTTCAGCCTCAAGGAAACACTTGTTTCTGCCTCACGGAGACACTTGTTTCAGCCTCAGTAAGACACTTCTTTCAGCATCAGGGTGACACTCTTTTCAGCCTCAGGTTGACACTTGTTTGAGCCTCAGGGAGACACTTGTTTCAGCCTCAGGGTGACGCTTGTTTCAGCCTCAGGGATACACTTGTTTCAGCCTCTGGGAGACACTTGTTTCAGCCTCAGGGAGACACTTGTTTGAGCCTCAGGGAGACACTTGTTTCAGCCTCAGGGTGACCCTTTTTCAGCCTCAGGGTGACACTTGTTTCAGCCTCAGGGTGACAATTGTTTCAGCCTCAGGGATACACTTGTTTCAGCCTCAGGGAGACACTTGTTTCAGCCTCAGGGAGACACTTGTTTGAGCCTCAGGGAGACACTTGTTTCAGCCTCAGGGTGACACTTGTTTCAGCCTCAGGGTAACAATTGTTTCAGCCTCAGGGAGACACTTGTTTCAGCCTCAGGGTGAGTTTTGTTTTACCCTCAGGAAGACACTTCTTTCAGCCTCAGGGAGACACTTGTTTCAGCCTCAGGGGGACACTTGTTTCAGCGTCAGGGTGACACTTGTTTCAGCCTCAGGTTGACACTTGTTTCAGCCTCAGGGAGACACTTGTTTCAGCCTCAGGGTGACGCTTGTTTCAGCCTCAGGGAGGCACTTGTTTCAGCCTCAGGAAGACACTTGTTTCAGCCTCAGGGTGACATTGTTTCAGCCTCAGGGTGACACTTGTTTCAGCCTAAGGGTGACACTTGTTTCAGCCTCAGGGAGACACTTGTTTTAGCCTCAGGGAGACACTTGTTTGAGCCTCAGGGTGACACTTGTTTCAGCCTCAGGGAGACACTTGTTTCAGCCTCAGGGAGACACTTATTTCAGTTTCAGGGTGACACCTGTTTCAGCCTCAGAGAAACACTAGTTTCAGCCTCAGAGTGACACTTGTTTCAGCCTTTGGGAGACACTTGCTTCAGCCTCTGGGAGACACTTTTTTCAGCCTCAGGGTGACACTTGTTTCAGCCTCAGGGAGACACTTGTTTCAGCCTCATGGAGACACTTATTTCAGCCTCAGGCTGACACCTGTTTCAGCCTCAGAGAGACACTTGTTTCAACCTCAGGGAGACACTTGTTTTAGCCTTAGGGAGACACTTGTTTCAGCCTCAGGGAGACATTTGTTTCAGCATCAGGGAGACACTTGTTTCAGCCTCAGGGAGACATTTGCTTCAGCCTCAGGGTGACACTTGTTTCAGCCTCAAGGAGACACTTGTTTCAGCCTCAGGGAGTCACTTTTTTCAGCCTCAGAGTGACAGTTGTTTCAGCCTCAATGAGACACTTGTTTCAGTCTCAGGGAGACAGTTGTTTCAGCCTCAGGGAGACACTTGTTTCAGCTTCAGGGTGACACTTGTTTCAGCCTCAGGGTGACACTTGTTTCAGCCTCATGGAGACACTTGTTTCAGCCTCAGGGAGACACTTGTTTCAGCCTCAGGGAGACACTTGTTTCAGCCTCAGGGAGACACTTGTTTCAGCTTTAGGTAGACACTTGCTTCAGCCTCAGGGAGACACTTGTTTCAGCCTCAGCGTGACATTGTTTCAGCCTTAGGTAACACTTGTTTCAGCCTCAAGGAGACACTTGTTTCAGCCTTAGGGAGACATTTGCTTCAGCCTCAGGGTGACACTTGTTTCAGCCTCAGGGTGACACTTGTTTCAGCCTCAGGGAGACACTTGTTTCAGCCTCAGGGAGACACTTGTTTCTGCCTCAGGGAGACACTTGTTTCAGCCTCAGGGAGACACTTGTTTCAGCCTCAGCGTGACATTGTTTCAGCCTCAGGGTGACACTTGTTTCAGCCTCAAGGAGACACTTGTTTCAGCCTTAGGGAGACATTTGCTTCAGCCTCAGGGTGACACTTGTTTCACCCTCAGGGAGACACTTGTTTCAGACTCAGGGAGACACTTGTTTCAGCCTCAGGGAGACACTTGTTTCAGCCTCAAGGAGACACTTCCTTCAGCCTCACGGAGACACTTGTTTCAGCCTCAGAAAGACACAACTTTCAGCCTCAGGGAGACACTTGTTTCAGCTTCAGGTAGACACTTGTTTCAGCCTCAGGGAGACACTTGTTTCAGCCTCAGCGTGACATTGTTTCAGCCTCAGGGTGACACTTGTTTCAGCCTCAGGGTGACACTTGTTTCAGCCTCTGGGAGACACTTGCTTCAGCCTCAGGAAGACACTTCTTTCAGCCTCAGGGTGACACTTGTTTCAGCCTCAGGGTGACACTTGTTTCAGCCTAAGGGTGACACTTGTTTCAGCCTCAGGGAGACACTTGTTTTAGCCTCAGGGAGACACTTGTTTGAGCCTCAGGGTGACACTTGTTTCAGCCTCAGGGAGACACTTGTTTCAGCCTCAGGGAGACACTTATTTCAGCCTCAGGGTGACACCTGTTTCAGCCTCAGAGAAACACTTGTTTCAGCCTCAGAGTGACACTTGTTTCAGCCTTTGGGAGACACTTGCTTCAGCCTCTGGGAGACACTTTTTTCAGCCTCAGGGTGACACTTGTTTCAGCCTCAGGGAGACACTTGTTTCTGCCTCATGGAGACACTTATTTCAGCCTCAGGCTGACACCTGTTTTAGCCTCAGAGAGACACTTGTTTCAACCTCAGGGAGACACTTGTTTTAGCCTTAGGGAGACACTTGTTTCAGCCTCAGGGAGACACTTGTTTCAGCATCAGGGAGACACTTGTTTCAGCCTCAGGGAGACATTTGCTTCAGCCTCAGGGTGACACTTGTTTCAGCCTCAGGGTGACACTTGTTTCATGCTCAGGGTGGCACTTGTTTCAGCCTCAAGGAGACACTTGTTTCAGCCTCAGGGAGACACTTTTTTCAGCCTCAGAGTGACAGTTGTTTCAGCCTCAATGAGACACTTGTTTCAGCTTCAGGGAGACAGTTGTTTCAGCCTCAGGGAGACACTTGTTTCAGCTTCAGGGTGACACTTGTTTCAGCCTCAGGGTGACACTTGTTTCAGACTCAGGGAGACACTTGTTTCAGCTTCAGGGTGACACTTGTTTCAGACTCAGGGTGACACTTGTTTCAGCCTCAGGGAGACACTTGTTTCAGCCTCAGGGAGACACTTGTTTCAGCCTCAGGGAGACACTTGTTTCAGCCTCAGGGAGACACTTGTTTCAGCTTTAGGTAGACACTTGTTTCAGCCTCAGGGAGACACTTGTTTCAGCCTCAGCGTGACATTGTTTCAGCCTCAGGGTGACACTTGTTTCAGCCTCAAGGAGACACTTGTTTCAGCCTTTGGGAGACATTTGCTTCAGCCTCAGGGTGACAGTTGTTTCAGCCTCAGGGTGACACTTGTTTCAGCCTCAGGGAGACACTTGTTTCAGCCTCAGGGAGACACTTGTTTCTGCCTCAGGGAGACACTTGTTTCAGCCTCAGGGAGACACTTGTTTCAGCTTTAGGTAGACACTTGTTTCAGCCTCAGGGAGACACTTGTTTCAGCTTCAGCATGACATTGTTTCAGCCTCAGGGTGACACTTGTTTCAGCCTCAAGGAGACACTTGTTTCAGCCTCAGGGAGACACTTGTTTCAGCCTCAGGGAGACACTTGTTTCAGCCTCAAGGAGACACTTCCTTCAGCCTCACGGAGACACTTGTTTCAGCCTCAGTAAGACACTACTTTCAGCCTCAAGGAGACACTTGTTTCAGCCTCAGGGAGACACTTGCTTCTGCCTCAGAGTGACACTTGTTTCAGCCTCAGGGTGACACTTGTTTCAGCCTCAGGGAGACACTTGTTTCAGCCTCAGGGAGACACTTGTTTCAGCCTCAGGGTGACACTTGTTTCAGCCTCAGGGTGACAATTGTTTCAGCCTCAGGGAGACACTTGTTTCAGCCTCAGGGAGACACTTGTTTCAGCCTCAGGGTGACTTTTGTTTCAGCCTCAGGGAGACACTTGTTTCAGACTCAGGGAGACACTTGTTTCAGCCTCAGGGGGACACTTGTTTCAGCCTCAGGGTGACACTTGTTTCAGCCTCAGGGAGACATTTGTTTCAGCCTCAGGGAGACACTTGTTTCAGCCTCAGGGAGACACTTGTTTCAGCCTCAAGGAGACACTTGTTTCTGCCTCACGGAGACACTTGTTTCAGCCTCAGGAAGACACTTCTTTCAGCATCAGGGTGACACTTGTTTCAGCTTCAGGTTGACACTTGTTTAAGCCTCAGGGAGACACTTGTTTCAGCCTCAGGGAGACACTTGTTTCAGCCTCAGGGTGACGCTTTTTTCAGCCTCAGGGAGACACTTGTTTCAGCCTCAGGGAGACACTTGTTTCATCCTCAGGGAGACACTTGTTTGAGACTCAGGGAGACACTTGTTTCAGCCTCAGGGTGACATTTGTTTCAGCCTCAGGGTGACAATTGTTTCAGCCTCAGGGAGACACTTGTTTCAGCCTCAGGGAGACACTTGTTTCAGCCTCAGGGTGAGTTTTGTTTTACCCTCAGGGAGACACTTGTTTCAGCCTCAGGGAGACACTTGTTTCAGCCTCAGGGGGACACTTGTTTCAGCCTCAGGGTGACACTTGTTTCAGCCTCAGGGAGAAATTTGTTTCAGCCTTAGAGAGACACTTGTTTCAGCCTCAGGGAGGCACTTGTTTCAGCCTCAAGGAGACACTTGTTTCTGCCTCACGGAGATACTTGTTTCAGCCTCAGGGAGACACTTGTTTCTGCCTCACGGAGACACTTGTTTCAGCCTCAGGGTGACGCTTGTTTCAGCCTCAGGGAGACACTTGTTTCAGCCTCAGGGAGACACTTGTTTCAGCCTCAGGAGACACTTGTTTCAGCCTCAGCGAGACACTTGTTTCAGCCTCAGGGAGACACTTGCTTCAGCCTCAGGAAGACACTTCTTTCAGCCTCAGGGTGACACTTGTTTCAGCCTAAGGGTGACACTTGTTTCAGCCTCAGGGAGACACTTGTTTTAGCTTCAGGGAGACACTTGTTTGAGCCACAGGGTGACACTTGTTTCAGCCTCAGGGAGACACTTGTTTCAGCCTCAGGGAGACACTTATTTCAGCCTCAGGGTGACACCTGTTTCAGCCTCAGAGAGACACTTGTTTCAGCCTCAGAGTGACACTTGTTTCAGCCTTTGGGAGACACTTGCTTCAGCCTCTGGGAGACACTTTTTTCAGCCTCAGGGTGACACTTGTTTCAGCCTCAGGGAGACACTTGTTTCAGCCTCATGGAGACTTTTATTTCAGCCTCAGGGTGACACCTGTTTCAGCCTCAGAGAGACACTTGTTTCAACCTCAGGGAGACACTTGTTTTAGCCTTAGGGAGACACTTGTTTCAGCCTCAGGGAGACACTTGTTTCAGCCTCAGGGTGACGCTTGTTTCAGCGTCAGGGAGACACTTGTTTCAGCCTCAGGGAGACACTTGTTTCAGCCTCAGGGAGACACTTGTTTGAGCCTCAGGGAGACACTTGTTTCAGCCTCAGGGTGACACTTGTTTCAGCCTCAGGGTGACAATTGTTTCAGCCTCAGGGAGACACTTGTTTCAGCCTCAGGGAGACACTTGTTTCAGCCTCAGGGTGAGTTTTGTTTTACCCTCAGGGAGACACTTGTTTCAGCCTCAGGGGACACTTGTTTCAGCAGGGGGACACTTGTTTCAGCCTCAGGGTGACACTTGTTTCAGCCTCAGGGAGAAATTTGTTTCAGCCTTAGGGAGACACTTGTTTCAGCCTCAGGGAGGCACTTGTTTCAGCCTCAAGGAGACACTTGTTTCTGCCTCACGGAGATACTTGTTTCAGCCTCAGGAAGACACTTCTTTCAGCATCAGGGTGACACTTGTTTCAGCCTCAGGTTGACACTTGTTTCAGCCTCAGGGAGACACTTGTTTCAGCCTCAGGGTGACGCTTGTTTCAGCCTCTGGGAGACACTTGTTTCAGCCTCAGGAAGACACTTGTTTCAGCCTCATGGAGACACTTGTTTCAGCCTCAGGGAGACACTTGCTTCAGCCTCAGGAAGACACTTCTTTCAGCCTCCGGGTGACACTTGTTTCAGCCTCAGGGTGACACTTGTTTCAGCCTAAGGGTGACACTTGTTTCAGCCTCAGGGAGACACTTGTTTTAGCCTCAGGGAGACACTTGTTTGAGCCTCAGGGTGACACTTGTTTCAGCCTCAGGGAGACACTTGTTTCAGCCTCAGGGAGACACTTATTTCAGCCTCAGGGTGACACCTGTTTCAGCCTCAGAGAGACACTTGTTTCAGCCTCAGAGTGACACTTGTTTTAGCCTTTGGGAGACACTTGCTTCAGCCTCTTGGAGACACTTTTTTCAGCCTCAGGGTGACACTTGTTTCAGCCTCATGGAGACACTTATTTCAGCCTCAGGGTGACACCTGTTTCAGCCTCAGAGAGACACTTGTTTCAACCTCTGGGAGACACTTGTTTTAGCCTTAGGGAGACACTTGTTTCAGCCTCAGGGAGACACTTGTTTCAGCCTCAGGGAGACACTTGTTTCAGCCTCAGGGAGACATTTGCTTCAGCCTCAGGGTGACACTTGTTTCAGCCTCAGGGTGACACTTGTTTCATGCTCAGGGTGGCACTTGTTTCAGCCTCAAGGAGACACTTGCTTCAGCCTCAGGGAGACACTTTTTTCAGCCTCAGAGTGACAGTTGTTTCAGCCTCAATGAGACACTTGTTTCAGCCTCAAGGAGACAGTTGTTTCAGCCTCAGGGAGACACTTGTTTCAGCTTCAGGGTGACACTTGTTTCAGCCTCAGGGTGACACTTGTTTCAGACTCAGGGAGACACTTGTTTCAGCTTCAGGGTGACACTTGTTTCAGACTCAGGGTGACACTTGTTTCAGCCTCATGGAGACACTTGTTTCAGCCTCAGGGAGACACTTGTTTCAGCCTCAGGGAGACACTTGTTTCAGCCTCAGGGAGACACTTGTTTCAGCCTCAGGGAGACACTTGTTTCAGCTTTAGGTAGACACTTGTTTCAGCCTCAGGGAGACACTTGTTTCAGCCTCAGCGTGACATTGTTTCAGCCTCAGGGTGACACTTGTTTCAGCCTCAAGGAGACACTTGTTTCAGCCTTTGGGAGACATTTGCTTCAGCCTCAGGGTGACAGTTGTTTCAGCCTCAGGGTGACACTTGTTTCAGCCTCAGGGAGACACTTGTTTCAGCCTCAGGGAGACACTTGTTTCTGCCTCAGGGAGACACTTGTTTCAGCCTCAGGGAGACACTTGTTTCAGCTTTAGGTAGACACTTGTTTCAGCCTCAGGGAGACACTTGTTTCAGCTTCAGCATGACATTGTTTCAGCCTCAGGGTGACACTTGTTTCAGCCTCAAGGAGACACTTGTTTCAGCCTCATGGAGACACTTGCTTCAGCCTCAGGGAGACACTTGTTTCAGCCTCAAGGAGACACTTCCTTCAGCCTCACGGAGACACTTGTTTCAGCCTCAGTAAGACACTACTTTCAGCCTCAAGGAGACACTTGTTTCAGCCTCAGGGAGACACTTGCTTCTGCCTCAGAGTGACACTTGTTTCAGCCTCAGGGTGACACTTGTTTCAGCCTCAGGGAGACACTTGTTTCAGCCTCAGGGAGACACTTGTTTCAGCCTCAGGGTGACACTTGTTTCAGCCTCAGGGTGACAATTGTTTCAGCCTCAGGGAGACACTTGTTTCAGCCTCAGGGAGACACTTGTTTCAGCCTCAGGGTGACTTTTGTTTCAGCCTCAGGGAGACACTTGTTTCAGCCTCAGGGAGACACTTGTTTCAGCCTCAGGGGGACACTTGTTTCCGCCTCAGGGTGACACTTGTTTCAGCCTCAGGGAGACATTTGTTTCAGCCTCAGGGAGACACTTGTTTCAGCCTCAGGGAGACACTTGTTTCAGCCTCAAGGAGACACTTGTTTCTGCCTCACGGAGACACTTGTTTCAGCCTCAGGAAGACACTTCTTTCAGCATCAGGGTGACACTTGTTTCAGCTTCAGGTTGACACTTGTTTAAGCCTCAGGGAGACACTTGTTTCAGCCTCAGGGAGACACTTGTTTCAGCCTCAGGGTGACGCTTGTTTCAGCCTCAGGGAGACACTTGTTTCAGCCTCAGGGAGACACTTGTTTCATCCTCAGGGAGACACTTGTTTGAGACTCAGGGAGACACTTGTTTCAGCCTCAGGGTGACATTTGTTTCAGCCTCAGGGTGACAATTGTTTCAGCCTCAGGGAGACACTTGTTTCAGCCTCAGGGAGACACTTGTTTCAGCCTCAGGGTGAGTTTTGTTTTACCCTCAGGGAGACACTTGTTTCAGCCTCAGGGAGACACTTGTTTCAGCCTCAGGGGGACACTTGTTTCAGCCTCAGGGTGACACTTGTTTCAGCCTCAGGGAGAAATTTGTTTCAGCCTTAGAGAGACACTTGTTTCAGCCTCAGGGAGGCACTTGTTTCAGCCTCAAGGAGACACTTGTTTCTGCCTCACGGAGATACTTGTTTCAGCCTCAGGGAGACACTTGTTTCTGCCTCACGGAGACACTTGTTTCAGCCTCAGGGTGACGCTTGTTTCAGCCTCAGGGAGACACTTGTTTCAGCCTCAGGGAGACACTTGTTTCAGCCTCAGGAGACACTTGTTTCAGCCTCAGCGAGACACTTGTTTCAGCCTCAGGGAGACACTTGCTTGAGCCTCAGGAAGACACTTCTTTCAGCCTCAGGGTGACACTTGTTTCAGCCTAAGGGTGACACTTGTTTCAGCCTCAGGGAGACACTTGTTTTAGCTTCAGGGAGACACTTGTTTGAGCCACAGGGTGACACTTGTTTCAGCCTCAGGGAGACACTTGTTTCAGCCTCAGGGAGACACTTATTTCAGCCTCAGGGTGACACCTGTTTCAGCCTCAGAGAGACACTTGTTTCAGCCTCAGAGTGACACTTGTTTCAGCCTTTGGGAGACACTTGCTTCAGCCTCTGGGAGACACTTTTTTCAGCCTCAGGGTGACACTTGTTTCAGCCTCAGGGAGACACTTGTTTCAGCCTCATGGAGACTTTTATTTCAGCCTCAGGGTGACAGCTGTTTCAGCCTCAGAGAGACACTTGTTTCAACCTCAGGGAGACACTTGTTTTAGCCTTAGGGAGACACTTGTTTCAGCCTCAGGGAGACACTTGTTTCAGCCTCAGGGTGACGCTTGTTTCAGCGTCAGGGAGACACTTGTTTCAGCCTCAGGGAGACACTTGTTTCAGCCTCAGGGAGACACTTGTTTGAGCCTCAGGGAGACACTTGTTTCAGCCTCAGGGTGACACTTGTTTCAGCCTCAGGGTGACAATTGTTTCAGCCTCAGGGAGACACTTGTTTCAGCCTCAGGGAGACACTTGTTTCAGCCTCAGGGTGAGTTTTGTTTTACCCTCAGGGAGACACTTGTTTCAGCCTCAGGGAGACACTTGTTTCAGCCTCAGGGGGACACTTGTTTCAGCCTCAGGGTGACACTTGTTTCAGCCTCAGGGAGAAATTTGTTTCAGCCTTAGGGAGACACTTGTTTCAGCCTCAGGGAGGCACTTGTTTCAGCCTCAAGGAGACACTTGTTTCTGCCTCACGGAGATACTTGTTTCAGCCTCAGGAAGACACTTCTTTCAGCATCAGGGTGACACTTGTTTCAGCCTCAGGTTGACACTTGTTTCAGCCTCAGGGAGACACTTGTTTCAGCCTCAGGGTGACGCTTGTTTCAGCCTCTGGGAGACACTTGTTTCAGCCTCAGGAAGACACTTGTTTCAGCCTCAGGGAGACACTTGTTTCAGCCTCAGGGAGACACTTGCTTCAGCCTCAGGAAGACACTTCTTTCAGCCTCCGGGTGACACTTGTTTCAGCCTCAGGGTGACACTTGTTTCAGCCTAAGAGTGACACTTGTTTCAGCCTCAGGGAGACACTTGTTTTAGCCTCAGGGAGACACTTGTTTGAGCCTCAGGGTGACACTTGTTTCAGCCTCAGGGAGACACTTGTTTCAGCCTCAGGGAGACACTTATTTCAGCCTCAGGGTGACACCTGTTTCAGCCTCAGAGAGACACTTGTTTCAGCCTCAGAGTGACACTTGTTTTAGCCTTTGGGAGACACTTGCTTCAGCCTCTTGGAGACACTTTTTTCAGCCTCAGGGTGACACTTGTTTCAGCCTCATGGAGACACTTATTTCAGCCTCAGGGTGACACCTGTTTCAGCCTCAGAGAGACACTTGTTTCAACCTCTGGGAGACACTTGTTTTAGCCTTAGGGAGACACTTGTTTCAGCCTCAGGGAGACACTTGTTTCAGCCTCAGGGAGACACTTGTTTCAGCCTCAGGGAGACATTTGCTTCAGCCTCAGGGTGACACTTGTTTCAGCCTCAGGGTGACACTTGTTTCATGCTCAGCGTGGCACTTGTTTCAGCCTCAAGGAGACACTTGCTTCAGCCTCAGGGAGACACTTTTTTCAGCCTCAGAGTGACAGTTGTTTCAGCCTCAATGAGACACTTGTTTCAGCCTCAAGGAGACAGTTGTTTCAGCCTCAGGGAGACACTTGTTTCAGCTTCAGGGTGACACTTGTTTCAGCCTCAGGGTGACACTTGTTTCAGCCTCATGGAGACACTTGTTTCAACCTCAGGGAGACACTTGTTTCTGCCTCAGGGAGACACTTGTTTCAGCCTCAGGGAGACATTTGTTTCAGCCTCAGAGAGACACTTGTTTCTGCCTCAGGGAGACACTTGTTTCAGCCTCAGGGAGACACTTGTTTCAGCTTTAGGTAGACACTTGTTTCGTCCTCAGGGAGACACTTTTTTCAGCCTCAGCGTGACATTGTTTCAGCCTCAGGGTGACACTTGTTTCAGCCTCAAGGAGACACTTGTTTCAGCCTTAGGAAGACATTTGCTTCAGCCTCAGGGTGACACTTGTTTCAGCCTCAGGGTGACACTTGTTTCAGCTTCAGGTAGACACTTGTTTCAGCCTCAGAGAGACACTTGTTTCAGCCTCAGCGTGACATTGCTTCAGCCTCAGGGTGACACTTGTTTCAGCCTCAGGGTGACACTTTTTTCAGCCTCAGGGAGACACTTGTTTCAGCCTCAGGGAGACACTTGTTTCAGCCTCAGGGAGACACTTGTTTCAGCCTCAGGGAGACATTTGCTTCAGCCTTTGGGTGACACTTGTTTCAGCTTCAAGGTGACACTTATTTCAGCCTCAGGGTGGCACTTGTTTCAGCCTCAAGGAGACACTTGTTTCAGCCTCTGGGAGACACTTGTTTCAGCCTCAGAGTGACACTTGTTTCAGCCTCAGGGAGACACTTATTTCAGCCTCAGGGAGACATTTGTTTCAGCCTCAGGGAGACACTTGTTTCAGCCTCAGGGTGACACTTGTTTCAGCCTGAGGGTGACACTTGTTTCAGCCTCAGGGATACACGTGTTTCAGTCTCAGGTTGACACTTGTTTCGGCCTCAGCGTGACACTTGTTTCAGCCTCAGGGTGACACTTGTTTCAGCCTCAGGGAGACACTTGTTTCAGCCTCAGGGAGACACTTGTTTCAGCCTCAATGAGACATTTGTTTCAGCCTCAGGGAGACACTTGTTTCAGCCTCAGGGTGACACTTGCTTCAGCCTCAGGGTGACACTTGTTTCGGCCTCAGGGTGACACTTGTTTCAGCCTCAGGGTGACACTTGTTTCAGCCTCACGGTGACACTTGTTTCAGCCTCAGGGAGACACTTGTTTCAGGCTCAGGGTGACACTTGTTTCAGCCTCAGGTAGACACTTGTTTCAGCCTCAGGGAGACACTTGTTTCAGCCTCATGGTGACACTTGTTTCAGCCTCAGGGTGACACTTGTTTCAGTCTCAGGGAGACACTTGTTTCAGCCTCAGGGAGACACTTGTTTCAGCCTCAGGGTGACACTTGTTTCAGCCTTAGGGAGACACTTGTTTCAGCCTCAGGGTGACACTTGTTTCTGCCTCAGGGAGACACTTGTTTCAGCTTCTTGGAGACACTTGTTTCAGCCTCAGGGGGACACTTGTTTCAGTCTCAGGGAGACACTTGTTTCAGCCTCAGGGTGACACTTGTTTCCGCCTCAGAGAGACACTTGTTTCAGCCTCAGAGAGGCACTTGTTTCAGCCTCAGGGAGACACTTGTCTGCCTCAGGGTGACACTTGTTTCAGCCTCACGGAGACACTTGTTTCAGCCTCAGGGAGACACTTGTTTCAGCCTCAGGGAAACATTTGCTTCAGCCTCAGGGTGACACTTGTTTCAGCCTCAGGGTGACACTTGTTTCATGCTCAGGGTGGCACTTGTTTCAGCCTCAAGGAGACACTTGCTTCAGCCTCAGGGAGACACTTTTTTCAGCCTCAGAGTGACAGTTGTTTCAGCCTCAATGAGACACTTGTTTCAGCCTCAGGGAGACAGTTGTTTCAGCCTCAGGGAGACACTTGTTTCAGCTTCAGGGTGACACTTGTTTCAGCCTCAGGGTGACACTTGTTTCAGCCTCATGGAGACACTTGTTTCAACCTCAGGGAGACACTTGTTTCAGCCTCAGGGAGACACTTGTTTCAGCCTCAGGGAGACACTTGTTTCAGCCTCAGGGAGACATTTGTTTCAGCCTCAGGGAGACACTTGTTTCTGCCTCAGGGAGACACTTGTTTCAGCCTCAGGGAGACACTTGTTTCAGCTTTAGGTAGACACTTGTTTCGTCCTCAGAGAGAGACTTTTTTCAGCCTCAGCGTGACATTGTTTCAGCCTCAGGGTGACACTTGTTTCAGCCTCAAGGAGACACTTGTTTCAGCCTTAGGAAGACATTTGCTTCAGCCTCAGGGTGACACTTGTTTCAGCCTCAGGGTGACACTTGTTTCAGCTTCAGGTAGACACTTGTTTCAGCCTCAGAGAGACACTTGTTTCAGCCTCAGCGTGACATTGTTTCAGCCTCAGGGTGACACTTGTTTCAGCCTCTGGGTGACACTTTTTTCAGCCTCAGGGAGACACTTGTTTCAGCCTCAGGGAGACACTTGTTTCAGCTTCAGGGAGACACTTGTTTCAGCCTCAGGGAGACATTTGCTTCAGCCTCTGGGTGACACTTGTTTCAGCTTCAAGGTGACACTTATTTCAGCCTCAGGGTGACACTTGTTTCAGCCTCAAGGAGACACTTGTTTCAGCCTCTGGGAGACACTTGTTTCAGCCTCAGAGTGACACTTGTTTCAGCCTCAGGGAGACACTTATTTCAGCCTCAGGGAGACATTTGTTTCAGCCTCAGGGAGACACTTGTTTCAGCCTGAGGGTGACACTTGTTTCAGCCTGAGGGTGACACTTGTTTCAGCCTCAGGGATACACGTGTTTCAGTCTCAGGTTGACACTTGTTTCGGCCTCAGCGTGACACTTGTTTCAGCCTCAGGGTGACACTTGTTTCAGCCTCAGGGAGACACTTGTTTTAGCCTCAGGGAGACACTTGTTTCAGCCTCAATGAGACATTTGTTTCAGCCTCAGGGGGACACTTGTTTCAGCCTCAGGGTGACACTTGCTTCAGCCTCAGGGTGACACTTGTTTCGGCCTCAGGGTGACACTTGTTTCAGCCTCAGGGTGACACTTGTTTCAGCCTCACGGTGACACTTGTTTCAGCCTCAGGGAGACACTTGTTTCAGGCTCAGGGTGACACTTGTTTCAGCCTCAGGTAGACACTTGTTTCAGCCTCAGGGAGACACTTGTTTCAGCCTCATGGTGACACTTGTTTCAGCCTCAGGGTGACACTTGTTTCAGTCTCAGGGAGACACTTGTTTCAGCCTCAGGGAGACACTTGTTTCAGCCTCAGGGTGACACTTGTTTCAGCCTTAGGGAGACACTTGTTTCAGCCTCAGGGTGACACTTGTTTCTGCCTCAGGGAGACACTTGTTTCAGCTTCTTGGAGACACTTGTTTCAGCCTCAGGGAGACACTTGTTTCAGTCTCAGGGAGAGACTTGTTTCAGCCTCAGGGTGACACTTGTTTCCGCCTCAGGGAGACACTTGTTTCAGCCTCAGAGAGGCACTTGTTTCAGCCTCAGGGAGACACTTGTCAGCCTCAGGGTGACACTTGTTTCAGCCTCACGGAGACACTTGTTTCAGCCTCAGGGTGACACTTGTTTCTGCCTCAGGGTGACACTTGTTTCAGCCTCAGTGTGACACTTGTTTCTGCCTCAGGGTGACACTTGTTTCAGCCTCAGGGTGACACTTGTTTCAGCCTCAGGGTGACACTTGTTCCTGCCTCAGGGTGACACTTGTTTCAGCCTCAGGGTGACACTTGTTTCTGCCTCAGGGTGGTAAACAATTAGAATGAGCTCCATGACGGAGTGGTAAAAAAAACTCAGTACACAGTTTCAAGAGCAGAAATGATCATTTTTACGAGTCCAGGAACCACTAGTGCTGGTGATCGTAGTTTAAGAGAAGGACTAAGAGCTGAGACTCAACCCTCGCAAAGAGAACTCGGCGAGTATATACACACAAACACTATAAAATCTGTCGTAGGCAAAGATAAACCGATGATTTTGTGTCTGTTCACTAGTCGTTCACTTGTTGTTATTGAATAAAACAAGAAGTGTTACATGCACCTGTCATCACTGAATAAAACTTTTCTATACCAATATTTTACAATCTACATGAGAAATAGCAACAATATAGAAGATAATTAAAGCAGCACCTAATTACAAGTTTGCCAGTCTATATACTAACATGTAAGGTAAACAGCTTACAACTGACAAGTGTTATAAGTCCAACACTGGACACAGATGAAAGCAAAACGCCTAAATGGGCCACAGAGACTAGTAATCACTCTTATAACACTAGTGTAACCAAGACACAGAGTGAACTGTTCAACGACACTGCAGAACTTAAACAAATGACCCACCTTGTCTGGTCCAGTCCACATCCACTCATGTATTTATCCAACCTATTTTTAAAACTTCACAAGTTTTAGCTTCTATGACGGTACTCGGGAATTTGTTCCACTCTTCCACAACTCCATTACCAAACCAGTGCTTTCCTATATCCTTCCTGAATCTGAATTTTTCCAACTTAAAGCCATTGCTGCGTTCCCTTTATTTATTACTGTTTACCATTTATACACCTCAATCATATCCCCCCTATTTCTGAGCTTTTCCGGAGAGTGCAGATTCAGGGCCCTCAGTCTATCCTCATAGCAAAGATTTCTGATACATGGGATCAACTTTGTCATCCTTCTCTGCATATTTTCCAGTGCACTTATTATTATTCTTATTATTATTCTGTAATACGGTGACCAGAACTGTGCAGCATAATCTAAATGAGGCCTAACCAAAAATATATAGAGTTGAAGAGCTACCTGAGGACTCCTATTATGCTTCTTGATATGAAGCCAAGGATTCTGTTCGCTTTATTGCGAAAACTTATGCACTGTTGTCTTGGTTTTAGATTACTGCTAGCCAGAACTCCCAAATCCTTTTCGCAATCAGTCATATTAAGATCTAGATTATTTAGTTTATATGTGGCATGGTTATTTTCTTGTCCAATGTTTAGAAATTTGCATTTGTCTATATTAAACTGCATTTGGCACTTCTCCGACCACTGCATCAGTTTTTTCAAATCTTCCTGGAGTGCTCTAACGTCTTCATTAGAATGAATTAGGCAACCTATTTTGGTGTCATCAGGAAACTTGCTTATGTCGCTATTTATTCCCTCATCAATGTCGTTTATATAAATTGTGAACAACAAAGGGCCTAATACTGACCCTTGTGGAACATCACTCGTGATACGCCCGCACTCTGATTTCTTCCCATTGATGCAAACTCTCTGCTGCCTATCTGCCAACTACGCCTCTACCCAGGAAAAAATTTCTCCTATTCCGTGTGCCTTAATTTTCCTCAATAGCCTCTGATGTGGAACTCTATCAAAAGTCTTACTGAAGTCCATATACACAATATCATATTCATTACCATGATCTACCTACTCAAATACACTGGTGAAAAAAGTTAGTAAATTCGTAAGGCAAGAACGCTCTTTTGTAAAACCATGCCGAGATTCATTAACCAGTTTATGCCTTTCAAGATGGCTATGAATTGCCTCTGCAATTATTGATTCCATAAATTTTCCCACTATGGAGGTAAGGCTTATTGGTCTATAGTTTGAAGCTAAGGACCTGTCTCCTGCTTTGTAAATAGGTATTACATTTGCCATTTTCCATTTATCTGGTACTATGCCATTTCGTAGCGATATATTGAAAAGACTAGCCAAAGGTTTGCTAAGCTCCTCTTTACATTCCTTAAAAACCCTTGCAAACAGTTCATCAGGGCCTGGGGATTTGTTAGGTTTTAATTTCTCTGTTTGTCTGAGGACCATGTCACTAGTTATCCTAATCGTGCATAGTTTATTATCGTCCTGTTCTACATAATTTATTATTTCCGGAAATTCACTGGTATTTTCCTGAGTAAAAACTTAGAGGGAATAAGAGTTAAAAATTTCACACATTTCCTTATCACTGTCAGTGATCTGACCTGAGTTACTTCTGAGTGGGTCAATCTTGTCCCTTTTGGGTTAGTCTTCGAATCCTTGCCACTTTAGCCTCATAATCTCTTTTAGCTTTTCTTTTTCCCTTTTTTATTTCTCTCTTTAATTGAACACATTGATTTTTTAACTGCCCATACCCTCTTTTGATACGCCTATATATGCCTCTCTTTTGACCAAAGAGATGTTTTAATCTATTGTTTATCCATTTGGGATCATTTTTGGTTGATTGAATTTCCCTACTTGGAATATAAGTTATCTGGGCAACTAGAACTATGCTCTGAAAAAAAGTCATATTGGCAACCATGCTCAGCTAACAATTTTAGAGATTCAAGTTTGATTCCTAGGCCGGGCGAGACACAGGGGCTAGTTTCCTTAGGCCTGCTGCCCCCTGTATGCTCAGCAGTAACAAAGTACCTGGATGTTAGTTGTCTATTGTGAGCTGAGGAAGGATCACAGCTTTTAGCCTGTAAATTAAACCGTGTAAAAAAGAGCAAATAATGCTCTGATGCTTACGAATAACAGAGAGAGGGTGGCACAAGAATCGATGTTCGGTCTCTACGAACCAAAGACAGCTGCCGCCCCTTCTGCACGAGGGTCTGGAAAAACTACAAAAAGCTAGAATCGTCCATCGGGTCGCTTGTGCCCCGCTCTGGGAAATCACCAGCATCACCCTCCTGTTCATCCTCCTCCTCGTCCCTGTGTACCACCAAGCACATACGGAGGGAGTCAGAAGAATGGATGTTCGGTCTCTACGAACAACAGAAAGGATGGTACAGGAACGAAATTTCAACACCAGCAAACTCAGATAAGCAATAACAGCTAGGTAATTATAGATAGGTAATTACAGATAGGTAATTACAGCTAGGTAATTACAGCAAGGTAATTACAACAAGGTAATTACAGCTAGGTAATTACAGTTGATAATTACTCGATCACCATGAAAGGACGCCGAAGGCAGGAGCTCCATCAATCAACTCTGTTCTCATACTATTTAAATAGCGGCGGGATAGAGTAAAAAAAAACTGCAGTATACCAGTGCTTTCCTTAGTAAACTGCAGTGTGCCACTGCTTTCCTTAGTAAACTGCAGTGTACCAGTGCTTTCCTGAGTAAATTGTAGAGCACCAGTACTTTCCTTAGTAAACTTCAGTGTACCAGTGCTTTCCTTAGTAAACTTCGGTGTACCAGTGCTTTCCTGAGTAAACTGCAGTGCATTGGTGCTTTCCATAGCAAACTTCAGTGTGCCAGTGCTTTCCTGAGTAAACTGCAGTGTACCAGTGCTTTCCTAAGTAAACTGCAGTGTACCAGTGCTTTCCTTAGTAAACTTCGGTGTACCAGTGCTTTACTGAGTAAACTGCCGTGTATTGGTGCTTTCCTTACTAAATTGCAGTGTACCAGTGCTTTCCTTAGTAAACTGCCGTGTATTGGTGCTTTCCTTACTAAATTGCAGTGTACCAGTGCTTTCCTTAGTAAACTGCCGTGTATTGGTGCTTTCCTTACTAAATTGCAGTGTACCAGTGCTTTCCTTAGTAAACTTTAGTGAACCAATGCTTTACTGAGTAAACTGCAGTGTACCAGTGCTTTCCTGAGTAAACTGCAGTGTACCAGTGCTTTCCTGAGTAAACTGCAGTGTACCAGTGCTTTCCTGAGTAAACTGCAGTGTACCAGTGCTTTCCTGAGTAAACTGCAGTGTACCAGTGTTTTCCTGAGTAAACTGTAGTGTACAAGTGCTTTCCTGAGTAAACTGTAGTGTACCGGTGTTTTCCTGAGTAAACTGTAGTGTACCAGTGCTTTCCTGAGTAAACTGCAGTGTACCAGTGCTTTCCTGAGTAAACTGCAGTGTACCAGTGCTTTCCTGAGTAAACTGCAGTGTACCAGTGCTTTCCTGAGTAAACTGAAGTGTACCAGTGCTTTCCTGAGTAAACTGCAGTGTACCAGTGCTTTCCTGAGTAAACTGAAGTGTACCAGTGCTTTCCTGAGAAACCTGCAGTGTACCAGTGCTTTCCTTAGTAAACTGCAGTGTACCAGTGCTTTCCTGAGTAAACTGTTGTGTACCAGTGCTTTCCTGAGTAAACTGCAGTGTATTGGTGCTTTCCTGAGTAAACCGCAGTGTACCAGTGCTTTACTGAGTAAACTGCAGTGTATTGGTGCTTTCCTGAGTAAACCGCAGTGTACCAGTGCTTTACTGAGTAAACTGCAGTGTACCAGTGCTTTCCTGAGTAAACTGCAGTGTACCAGTGCTTTCCTGAGTAAACTGCAGTGTACCAGTGCTTTCCTGAGTAAACTGCAGTGTATTGGTGCTTTCCTGAGTAAACCGCAGTGTACCAGTGCTTTACTGAGTAAACTGCAGTGTACCAGTGCTTTCCTGAGTAAACTGCTGTGTACCAGTGCTTTCCTGAGTAAACTGCAGTGTACCAGTGCTTTCCTGAGTAAACTGCTGTGTACCAGTGCTTTCCTGAGTAAACCGCAGTGTACCAGTGCTTTCCTGAGTAAACTGCTGTGTACCAGTGCTTTCCTGAGTAAACTGCAGTGTACCAGTGCTTTCCTGAGTAAACTGCTGTGTACCAGTGCTTTCCTGAGTAAACTGCAGTGTACCAGTGCTTTCCTGAGTAAACTGCTGTGTACCAGTGCTTTCCTGAGTAAACTGCAGTGTACCAGTGCTTTCCTGAGTAAACTGCTGTGTACCAGTGCTTTCCTGAGTAAACCGCAGTGTACCAGTGCTTTCCTGAGTAAACTGCTGTGTACCAGTGCTTTCCTGAGTAAACTGCAGTGTACCAGTGCTTTTCTGAGTAAAGTTAATGGGGAAATGCAGGGAATAAGCTGATGAAATGACGTATTGGGAATAAGAGAGAGACACAAGACATGTATGAGTGTTAACTCTAACCTCAGTATGACTTGATAATTAGAAACAACAGTTGTGTATCTTAACTATGACTGAAACGTTTCGGCTATGTAGTAAGAGGAACATTTCGCCAATCAAGAAACTCAACTTTTGCTCGTGTGTCTCGCTTTTCAACTTGTCGGTATTTTATACTATTTCCAACATATTTGTCCAAGTTGAAGAATATCAACACGGAGCCTAAAGTTGCAATTTGCAACTTATTTTCACCTCTGTTTATATACTTTCTCAAGGAATTTTCGCTATATATATTTTTTAATTAAAATTTATAAAAAAAAAATCCAAAAGGACTTGAAGCTTCATATTTTGTTAAAAAAAGAGTAATAATAAGTGCAATGTTTACAACCCCCCTCTCTCCCCCCCAAAAAAAAAAACACGTATTTAATTTATTGACGAGGTTTTTCTAGTCATGAAGATCTTGTGAAGGTAAATAAGGTGTTGCCTGAGGCACCAGTTGGGTCGCTGGTGTTTATGTGATGATGCGACTCCTAAAATGTTATTATTTTAGAAATTGAAATATATTAGAGGGGGATAAAGGTAAGTTGCTGGAGTGGAAGAAGAAGTTTTGTTTCAGAGAAATTAATACAATGGACAGCAGTAGTAGCAGCAACAACGATGATAATAAAAATAATAATACTTATACCGTCCGACATCTTCCTTTCCCCCTGTTTGTCTGTCTGTCTGTCTGTCTGTCTGTCTGTCTCTCTCTCTCTCTCTCTCTCTCTCTCTCTCTCTCTCTCTCTCTCTCTCTCTCTCTCTCTCTCTCTCTCTCTCTCTCTCTCTCTCTCTCTTTCTCTCTACCTTCAGAGTAAGCAATATATCCTAATGGGGCAATTGTTCCACAAGGAAGCGTGTTGGGGCCATTGTTAAGAGATGTCTACTTCCATGACCTTATCTCATCCCAGAATCTCATGGATATGCAGACGACTGTACTCTGACATTTACTTATCCAAGAGAGGAAATGCCAACTGCTCTAAGCTACATCAATCACCAGCTAAAAGCTATATCAGCCTGGGGAAACCGATGGCAGGTAACATTTGCTCCTGAGAAAACACAGATGATGATGGTCACTATGCACCAGATGGCAATGCCGGAGTGGTAGTAAGCATGAATAGGAGAGTGTTGGTTCCTGGGGACGAAGTTGATGTCCTTGGAGTGAAATTTGACTCCAAGCCGACCATAAAGACCCACGTTAGAAATTTTGCAAACAAGACGTATCTCGCATCTGCTGGATAGTAGAGGTTGCAAGATTCTGTACGAGGCACAAGTACGCTCACACCTTGAGTATACTCCACTTTCTTGGACTGCCTGCCCCCCATCTCATCTTCGACTTTTTGACACAAGAGGCAAGAGGCCTCATCTCTCGCCTGGACCCAGCCTGGATAGATATGTCATTTCAGCAGATTTTTCAACACCGGGGGAATGTAGGTGGCCTTTCTGATATGTACAAGGCCAATATCGTCCAGGTACCACACTTGGCTTCACTTCGAGGACAACGAGAAGTGAGCTTCTGCACCACAAGACGGGCAGCAAGCAGCAACTTCACTCTGACTGTACCCTTCTCCAGAACATCACGTCATCGGAGATCATTTATTCCCAGGATGACCCGAGTTTGGACATGTTCGTACAACATAATGATATCACAGAAATAAAGTCAGTTGATCAAAAGAAATTGCTGGGTCACAGATGGCTCCAACTTCATCCTGTTTCCTGCTTGTATATTTCATAACAATAAAAATGCTTTTAAATGAGCTGATGTAGGTAACAGCTCTTAGCTTGTAAAGAAAGTTAGGAATCCTTACCCTAACCTTGTTTAACCCTGTGTAAAGAGAGAGAGAGAGAGAGAGAGAGAGAGAGAGAGAGAGAGAGAGAGAGAGAGAGAGAGAGAGAGAGAGAATCATTAGAACGAGAAAAAAGAAGGAAACAGAGTAATGAGGTAGGGAGGACAATGAAGAGGAAGTGGGAAAGAAGGACTTGAAAGACCTGAGGTAAAGTAAGACCAAGCACTTATATTAAGTCACTTCTCAAACTTGCTCTTGCAAAACGGAATATATTCAGCTCTTCTAAACGGCTTTCATACAGTTTACTTTTCACCCTGAGTATCATCTTCATTGCTGAGCTGTGGACAGTGAGCGTCCTCGCCTCTACATCCTTCCTCCTCCTTCATTGTCGGTCACCAGCCATTTTCTCCGTGTCTTTCCTTATAAATATAACGATCGAAAACCTGTAACGAAATATCGCTAGAATGTCCGGCATTGACAGACCTGTTGAAGATTAAGACACATGTGCAACACTTGGGTAGCTATATTGATGAAACGTTTCGCCTACACAGTAGGCTTCTTCAGTCAAATACAGAGGCAGCAGGTGTAGTAGTGACAAAGATATATCTTTGATGACTTTCGAGAGTCTTACTACTCTCGGAGCCCGGCCATGGGCCAGGTTCGTCTGGTGCTAGCCTGGTCAACTAGGCTGTTGCTGTTGGAGGCCCGCTGTCCCACATATCCATCACAGCTGTAATCAGTCCATCAACCTTGGAGAAAAAGTATAATGGTGGCCATTGCCTCAGCCTGGAGAAGAGTTCAGTTCTATGGTCTGGAACGACACGAACATTGACAGACCTGCACAGAGTCAGCGCCACATTCTTGTATTACCTCTGAGTGTCTACCTCTGAGTGCCTACCTCCGAGTGCCTATCTCCGAGTGACTACTTCCGAGTGTCTACCCCTGAGTGCCTATTTCCGAGTGTCTGCCTCTGAGTGTCTACCTCTGAGTGTCTATCATTCTGTTGGTTATTTTTTTTGCTGTGTCAGTTCACCAACTACTTAGCTTCATATTTTTGGTCAATTCAGAGGTATTGTTAGTTTCTTTTGTCATATCAATAGTTTATAAAAAAAACCTACTTATTCATTTTTGTTTTCAATGTGTATTTTTGCAATTATCGACACTGAAAGATCAACAAATGAAAATTGTACAATATTTAGTGGGTCGACCATTAATTACAGCCACAACGTATCTTAGAGAAATTGTTGAAAATTTATTTTAAGATATTTTTAATATGTATTGTAAAAGCAAGGCAGACATATTTTCAGCCTCTCTTGATGCTGTTAGAGAAAGAATAACTAAGTTGTTTGGAAAGAGTATACAAGTTGTTTACCCAATTCCATTACATCATAATTGGGCAGAAGTCACTAGCTATAACATTTTAACACTATATATCAGGGAGAACTTATCAAAAAGTCGAATAACATGCGAAATCATGTCTAATTTATGCTATATAAACAATATGATGAATGTGATACCCTTTATACCGAATAAGAATCAGATGCTGTCCTCACCAGAAGCAAAGTCACCACCCCAGGGGAGGACGGTATCACCTGTGACATTATCAGATTACTGAGACGTGTACCTGGTAACCCTTTGTTAGAAATGTACTGTATAAGTTATGTTATGGGTCAGTTACCTTCCTTGTGGACCAGTAACATTACTGTACCAATTCCCAGGCCTAATCAACATAATGTGTTCCGCTCCATCTCGCTGACTAGCTGCCTGTGTAAAACATTTAGAAGGATGGTGCTTAACAGATTACTATACAGACTTAAAGAATACATGTCACCCAATATTAATGGATCCACACATGGCAAACGTGTTGCAAGTTGTGTCGCAACATTTTTAATTGCACTTGGGGATAAATACACGACTCTTCGTCATTATAAAAGTGCTGTCGATGTTGCAGACAGGGAAGTTATTTTATGTGAACTAGTTAAAATGAATACTGATTATTTACTTTTACAGTGGATACCTGGTCATCTCACTGAGAGATGTGGTTCTAGCTCATCATGAGGCAGGCCAGTACAACATGGGTTCGAGTCCTTGGCTAATGAAGTGTTGTTATTGATCAATATCACTCGTTCGTGGTTACAATAATATATATATATATATATATATATATATATATATATATATATATATATATATATATATATATATATATATATATATATATATATATATATATATATATATATGTCGTGCCGAATAGGCAAAACTTGCGATCTTGGCTTAAATAGCAACGCTCACCTTGCCATATAGGACAAGTGAAAATTTGTGTATGCAATAATTTCGCCAAAATCATTCTGAACCTAACGAAAAAAATATATTTCACTGTGTTAGTTTAGTATTAAATTACTGTAAACAAATCTAAAATATATTTAGTTGGGTTAGGCTACAATAAATTGCGCTTGTTATAATAAGGTTAGGTAAGTTTTCTAAGTTCCTTTTGGTGCAAAATTATAAATTTTTACATCAACATTAATGAAAAAAATATATCTTTAAACGTATAAGAGAAAATTTTAGGAAGGACTTAATTTTAAATGAGTTCTTGCTAATTGGCCAGTTTTACATATTCGGCACGACATATACATATATATACATATATACATATATATACATATATATACATATATACATATATATACATATATATACATATATATACATATATATATATACATATATATATATATATATATATATAAATATATATATATATACATATATATATATAAATATATATATATATTTGTCTCTCGACACCCATATTCACATTCTCACTGTCTCCTCTCTGCCTCCTGTGTATAATTTTATTGGTGTCCTCCACTATGAGATGATGGAGACATCAAAAAAAAACATTTCTCTCATGTATGGAATGGGCCGTCCTGAGTGATGGTAATTCCCAAGTGATAGCAACTCCAGCTGTGTTGAACGAAACTTTTGAAGCTGTCGTCGCTGATGAACCCTTGCTGGAATAATTGACGATATCCTCATTGTCCTACTGTTGTCTACCAGCTCAGGCTGACAGATTTCAACGCCATGTATGAACCCATAATGCTTGATGGAAGATGACAGGGCAAACATTGTTAGTTTTTGTTCCAGCTTTGTAATTATCACGTAGACTAGGGTAGCAACACACTCTTAATGCATCCAACTTTGCTTATTAATAAAAAACTCTCCTGCCTCCCCACTCTCTCCTTTCTCCTTAACCCTCTCCTATCTGTTCTCAATTCTTCCCTTGTTCCTCCTCCTCCTCCTTCTCCTCTTCTTTTTCTTCCCCTCCTTACCCTCCCTTCTCTCTCCTCACGTCCCCGTCTTCCACCTCCTCCCTCCCCACCAGTTCCCCCTTCCTCCTCGCCCCTCTCCTCTCTCTTCTCACCTTGCCCTCTCGTTTCTCCTGTTGCTGTTTGTCTCATCTGTTCAAGTTTCTTGCCTCAGGGATAAAGTGAATGAAAATAGTTTACCTACTAGCGAGCAAGCAAGAGAGAGAGAGAGAGAGAGAGAGAGAGAGAGAGAGAGAGAGAGAGAGAGAGAGAGAGAGAGAGAGAGAGAGAGAGAGAGAGAGAGAGAGAGAGAGAGAGAGAGAGTCGGAAAGAAAAAGAAAGGAAGAATGAAAGAAGAGAATGTGCAACATGTGAGTATCTTTGTTGTGGGAACGTTTTGGTAACCAGTGGCTTCATCCAGTACAGCGATTCTCTCTTTTTCCCTAATCTTGTTTCTCTATACCTGAAAGAAACTGCTCGGGTTGGCCTCTGGGCCCGTCGCAACCTTAACTTTACAATCCTTAAGCCTTTCTCATTCCTTGGTTTTATTTCCCTCTTAAAATGGACATACAGGTCTATAAAGTGACCCTCTCGTCTTTTGATTCGCCTGTAAATAGCTCTCCTTTCATTCTAAAGGTCTTTAAATCTGTCATTCATCCATTCAGACACATATATACTTGACTTAATATCTCTCCTAGAAATATATGTGCAGTGAGAAGCTTGTACGATGTTCTGGAAAATAATGTATTAACAGCCATCACCCCGTGTGTCAGGTCGATTGCTAGCGCTCTCAGCTTACACACTGAAGTCCGTGGTTCGATCCCCGGTGCGGGCGGAAACATTAGGACTAGTTTCTTTAAGACACCTGCTGTCACTGTTCACCTATCACCTAATACCTGGGTGTTAGTCAACAGATGTGAGTCGCATCCTGGGGACAAAATTAACCTAATTCGCACGAAATGCTCTGCATAACAAGGGGCTTTCTGTATGGTAGTATGTCTCTGATGTCAACTTGGCCTGTATACCTTGTACGTGTACTTGTGGAAATACTAGAGAGGTGACCCTAGTTGATACTGTCCAGGAAATTCCTCATTCCGTCAAAGTCCGCGGCACAAAAAACAAGAACCTTAACCTTATTATCATTATTTAAACAGCTGCATGAAACATTGAAACTCAGTGATTCAAGGTTGCTTGAACTAAGTCCAGTAAATAATTTCCTCTAGATGGCCCTGTCACAACTTGTAAAATAAAATCCTAGACCGTTTTTAGAAAGCTGCTAGACTCTAGGGTTCCTGTCAGATTATTGCCATCAGTCTGGCTGAAATTGAAAGCTATCATTAGAACATTTCGCACCTAGATGCCTCAGCAATTTGTCCCAAAGACGTTTTAGTCAGTTCACTTTCTGGGTCAGGAGGTGTGTAGATCATACCTAAAATTTGCGTTTTCACTTCCTACCAGGAACTGCAGGAAGGAAAAGAGAGGAAAGAGGAGGTGGAGGAGGAAAACGAGGAGGAGCAAGAGAAGCAGGAGGAGAAGCAGGAGTAGAAGGTGGAGGTGGAGGAGGAGGAGGAGGAGAAGAAGAAGGAGGAGGAGAAGCAGGAGGAGAAGGAGGAGGAGGAGAAGAAGGAGAAATAGGAGGAGGAGGAAGAGGAGATGGAGAAGGAGGAGGAGAAGAAGGAGGAGGAGGAGGAGGACAAGTATGACGAGAAAGGATGAAAATGACTAAAGAGACAAATGGGGAAAAAATAAATATATTATATATATATATATATATATATATATATATATATATATATATATATATATAGTAGGTTGGTAGACAGCAACCGCCCAGGGAGGTACTACCGTCCTGCCAAGTGAGTGTAAAACGAAAGCCTGTAATCGTTTTACATGATGGTAGGGTTGCTGGTGTCTTTTGTCTGTCTCATAAATATGCAAGATTACAGGTAAGTCTTGCTACTTCTACTTACACTTAGGTCACACTACACATACATGTACAAGCATATATATACACACCCCTCTGGGTTTTCTTCTATTTTCTTTCTAATTCTTGTTCTTGTTTATTTCCTCTTATCTCCATGGGGAAGTGGAACAGAATTCTTCCTCTGTAAGCCATGCTTGTCGTAAGAGGCGACTAAAATGCCGGGAGCAAGGGGCTAGTAACCCCTTCTCCTGTATATATTACTAAATTTAAAAGGAGAAACTTCAGTTTTTTCTTTTGGGCCACCCCACCTCAGTGGGATACGGCTGGTACGTTGAAAGAAGAATATATATATATATATATGTATGTATATATATATATATATATATATATATATATATATATATATATATATATATATATATATATATATATATATATTCTTCCTTGAAGCCTTTTTATCCACTTCTCCGAGGCTATGGGTCCCACAATTTACACCAGAGGTGGACCCCATCCTATATATATATATATTATAAATATATAATATATATATATAATATAAATATATATTATATATATATACTTATATATGTATATATATATATAAATATATATGTAAAAATTATAGAGGAATAAGTTTACTGAGTATACCAGGAAAAGTATACGGTAGAGTTATAATTGAAAGAATTAGAGGTAAGACAGAATGTAGAATTGCGGATGAGCAAGGAGGCTTCAGAGTGGGTAGGGGATGTGTAGATCAAGTGTTTACATTGAAGCATATATGTGAACAGTATTTAGATAAAGGTAGGGAAGTTTTTATTGCATTTATGGATTTAGAAAAGGCATATGATAGAGTGGATAGAGGAGCAATGTGGCAGATGTTGCAAGTTTATGGAATAGGTGGTAATTTAATAAATGCTGTAAAGAGCTTTTATGAGGATAGTGAGGCTCAGGTTAGGGTGTGTAGAAGAGAGGGAGAATACTTCCCGGTAAAAGTAGGTCTTAGACAGGGATGTGTAATGTCACCATGGTTGTTTAATATATTTATAGATGGGGTTGTAAAAGAAGTAAATGCTAGGGTGTTCGGGAGAGGGGTGGGATTAAATTATGGGGAATCAAATTCAAAATGGGAATTGACACAGTTACTTTTTGCAGATGATACTGTGCTTATGGGAGATTCTAAAGAAAAATTGCAAAGGTTAGTGGATGAGTTTTAGAATGTGTGTAAAGGTAGAAAGTTGAAAGTGAACATAGAAAAGAGTAAGGTGATGAGGGTATCAAATGATTTAGATAAAGAAAAATTGGATATCAAATTGGGGAGGAGGAGTATGGAAGAAGTGAATGTTTTCAGATACTTGGGAGTTGACGTGTCGGCGGATGGATTTATGAAGGATGAGGTTAATCATAGAATTGATGAGGGAGAAAAGGTGAGTGGTGCGTTGAGGTATATGTGGAGTCAAAAAACGTTATCTATGGAGGCAAAGAAGGGAATGTATGAAAGTATAGTAGTACCAACACTCTTATATGGATGTGAAGCTTGGGTGGTAAATGCAGCAGCGAGGAGACGGTTGGAGGCAGTGGAGATGTCCTGTCTAAGGGCAATGTGTGGTGTAAATATTATGCAGAAAATTCGGAGTGTGGAAATTAGGAGAAGGTGTGGAGTTAATAAAAGCATTAGTCAGAGGGCAGAAGAGGGGTTGTTGAGGTGGTTTGGTCATTTAGAGAGAATGGATCAAAGTAGAATGACATGGAAAGCATATAAATCTATAGGGGAAGGAAAGAGGGGTAGGGGTCGTCCTCGAAAGGGTTGGAAAGAGGGGGTAAAGGAGGTTTTGTGGGCGAGGGGCTTGGACTTCTGTGGAGAAATTTTCTCCAGGAGGGGAGTATCAGCCCCCTTCAGCCCCCTTCAGCCCCTTTCAGCCCTGAGGGGCCAAGCCCTCTCGGAAGGGGCGAGTATCTTGTTTACTGCTAGAGTGAGTAATTGATCACAGATGTCGTCTGCGTGGTCAAATGACCTCTGCTCCTTGCAGCGGTGTTGCAAAGTGTATTTTTATAAGAGACAGTACATCTCTTACTTAGCAGGACAATTAAGGAAAATCCTGCTCCCACTTTATTACCATAGTAAAAATAGTGTACATTGTTGTCTCTGCTTAAGACAGCAAGAAACAAACATTCTGCTTTGCTTCATCGAGGAGGTGACAAGGATGCAAGGTACTAGGTCAGCGTTTTTTTTTTTGTGCTAGGGCAGTGACGGCTTGGGGTGGTGTACTGACGCCAGACTATCTTTGACTCTAGTGAGAGTAACACTGACGCCAGGATAACCAGCCAGGATACTGATCTGTGCGTTAGTGTGAACAAAGTGTCTCTAACACAAACACTTAGAGAAGTGTGATCAGCTTCTCTTGTGATACATTGTGAACAATAAAGACAAATCTTGTTGAACATAGTGTACCAGTGTGCGTTTCCTAGACAATGGAAGACGTGGACATCCAAGGACACTTCAGCTTCTATCAAGTCACCGATATCTGTCGAAGGTGTTGAGAACACCATAGCTCACGTTACAAAGAGCAAGGTATGTTACGAATTTCTTGTAGATCGGGGGATTGCGCAATTCTTGAGTCACAAGGAGTTTGTAATCAACCTATAATCGGCAGTAAGGTGTGGACTTTTGAGTCCAAACAAGTAAGTATTCGTCAGCCATCATCGAATGAAATATGCTGTCATAACACCCCTAGGGGTAATTTATACTTACAAATTGTATCTCTTGACAGCCCACTGTTGTGATGGTTTCGACAGCTTCTAGACCTCGTCTGCAGGGGCGGCTGTGTAGACGATTTGCTGTCATTTATCAGCTAAGTGTTCATTATATATATATATATAATAAACACAGCAGGTAAGGCCAAAAAATCTCAACAGAGCTTTGGTCGTGCTCGAACCGGATAAAGACCACACTGTGGTCCAAATATGTTGCACTACAGTGTACAAATAACCTATGAGCCAAGGTCCTTCGAAAAAAGCTGTAAAACTAGTGTTTTACAATATAAATCAGTATAAATGAGTCCCTCCAGACTCAATCACAGAGAATGGGCAGCCAAAAGAAAACGGGCGCTCACCCAGCGTTCACCCAAAAGAAAACGGGCGCTCACCCAGCGGATACCCAAAGAAAATGGGAGCTGGGTGACTCACCCACACCCTGCAACCACTGCTCCAATCTCGAGAAAATGCTGATTAATACAACAACTACCCAAATGATGTTGTTTGTCTGAGTGTATATATACACATAGTGTTTATAATGTTTATAGACAGAAATTAAGAGACAAGATTGTGTTAAAGTTTGTTTCTTATAGATCTACCTGTTATATTAAAGGAACTTATATATAAAGTGTAAGCTTTCAAATATATATTAACAGTGAAATTTATATATGTGTAAGTAATATTCACGTGTGATTACAGTTATACAGTGACATTTATAGTGTATAGTGAATGAAGTGTATAACGTTATTTACGATTAATCATCATGGGCAGGCTGACACAGCAAACTCTAAGCCGTAAACATCAGCCACATGTACGGTGTACCCTTCATGGTCATTAACCCTGAGGTTAAGCTTAGTGGGTCAGTAGTGTCTGACTCGATTATTGCTGACTTAAGCACAACAAAAACTCAGCTGTTTATAGCAGTACAGTGTTTTTTAAACACTCTAAGTGTGGTGCTAGAATTTTCAGTATACCATTAAAATGGCTTGTTTGAAAACTCAGTTTCAGTCTTTACAGACTAAGATTACACAATTAGAAAATCTAATTTCAGTCTGTCTAGGATTAACTCAAGATACAAACATAGATTTTGATGATCTTGAGGTCAAGTTTGAATTATTTACACAACGTCTGGAAATAATTAATTCAGACTATACACATTATGAAAATAAATTTCTTGAATCAGATCCATCTGAAGATGAAATTAAAAATGTTTTGGATACTTTTAGTGATCAACAATTAAGGTGGACAGGAGTACAGGCTATCTGCCGTAAAACTCTGTCACAGAGACCTACTATAACTAGTGGTCAAACACCTGTTACACCTGTAACAACAACAAGTGTCCCATTACCAAGCTTACCTACATTGTCATTACCTATTTTCCAAGGTCATAATTATGAAGAATTCATTAGTGGTTTTCAATCCATAGTAAATTCACGAACTGACATAGATGAGATTGCTAAGTTCAATTACCTTAAATGTCTTGTGAAGGGAGAACCCTATGAACTGATTAAGTCATTTCCGGTGGTTAAAGATAATTATCAAATAGCCTTACGTGTCTTAGCAGACAATTACTTCGATGATGACAAGGCTAGAGTTAGACATGCAGTCTTAATATCAAGCTTGAAGCCACCCAAACATTGTTTTTCAGACTTACAAGCATTTAGAATCACATTAGACAATAGTCTCAGATCTCTAGGTGCTAAATATGACCTAAGACAATGTGATTGGTTTATCAGTGGTATTGTACAAGATAAGTTGTCACCACAAACTATTGAACGATTAAATATTATGTTCAATAAACGCTATTTCACTTGTGAGGAAATTAGCAATGGTTTACAAACAATAGTTTCATGCATGCAAGCAACGAGACAAGATGAAAAATCCACAAATCCAGTGGATAATAAACCTTCAACTCAGTATAAAAAGAGTATACCTACTCCCACTAAACCACATAATGGGAAATCCCATATAGGCATTTATCAAGCTGTGAATACAACAGACAGTAAACAGACTGTCATACATAAACGTACTCCAAAATGTGTACTTTGTGATGGAACACATTGGACACAGTATTGTATTCAATACACATCAATGGAGGCACGTAAACAACGTGTTCATCAGCTGAAAAGATGCATCAAGTGTTTAGGTGAACACAAGGGAGGAAAATGCTCACTGAAGAAGTGTTTTAAATGCAAGGGTATGCATCATACAGCATTATGCCCAAATACTTTTGCTGAACAGCAGCAGACTTCCACAGAATCAGGAAGTCAACAAGCAACAGCATTAAATGTGAGAGATAAGTTTAAAGCAACTGCTCTCCCGATAGCTCGAGTTGAGTTATCTAATAAATTACACAAAACCAATGTGCTAACACTATTTGATCAAGTCTCACAAAGGTCCTTCATAAGAAGATCAGTGTTGCAGAAACTGAATAAACAACCCTATGCCAAAATACAGTTAGATATAGCTGGTTTTTTCCATAATTCTGGTAAACAGACATATGACCTAGCCAAAATCACTGTTGGTCTAGGAAACAGGAAAAAGACAGTAGAAGCTGTGGTAGTAGATGATTTGCCTAAGTCTGTGCAGATCCAGGGATTAAAAGAAACAGTTGCAGCACTGAAAGCAGCTAAGGTCAAGTTAGCCTGTCCTGACATACAGACGGACACAATTAGTCCAATTGATTTAATCATTGGAAGTGATTATTATCACTGTTTTGTGCAAAATATAGTAAGTAAACATGATGTTCACTTGCTGAAAACAGCAGGAGGCCACATGATATGTGGTCCCATTCCCTCTCAAAGTGGGAAAGAAGCTGATATTGATTCAGTGGAAAATGTACTAGTTACGAGAATAACCACTGATCATGTACCACAGCAAAAATTATCATTACTGGAAGAAATGAATGAACCAGTTGATAAGTTGTGGGATTTAGATGCGATAGGTATTGATGTAAATAAACCAAGCCCACAAGAGTCTCAGACTTATAACCAATATTTGGACACTGTCAAATATAAAGATGGACAGTATTGGGTTAGGTTACCATGGAAATTAAATCCACCACATCTGCCTAGCAATTATCGCATGGCTTTCGGACAGATGAAAGCACAAATACATGAGCTCAGGAAGAATCCAGAGCTACTGACTGTCTATGATAATATCATACAAGAACAGTTGGACAATAAATTCATTGAGGAAATAGTCGAAGATAAGTTGAAGACAAACGCTCATTATCTCCCGCACCATGGAGTCAGAAAAGATTCTGAAACCACTCCACTACGTGTTGTATATAATTGCAGCGCACGTGCAAATAAAGATGTAGCAAGTCTTAATGACTGTCTGATGACCGGACCCTCACTAACTGAGAAGCTTGGAGACGTGCTTATGAAATTTCGCACAAACCCATATGCCTACACGGCTGATATTTCCAAGGCTTTCTTAAGAGTAGGACTACAAGAAATAGATAGAGATTATACTCGATTCTTGTGGCCTGAAAATCCACATGATCCTCAAAGTCCTGTGAAAACTTTTCGTTTCAAATCAGTATTATTTGGTGCAACATCCTCTCCATTCTTACTAGAAGCTACTCTAAACACACATTTGAAGAAATCTGAAAGTCCCTTCAAAGAAATCTTAAAGAAAAGTTTCTATGTGGACAATCTTCAAGGTACTGTGAATAAAGAGGAGGATTTAAAATCCTTATACAGAGAAGCTAACAAGGAGATGAAAGAAGCAAATATGCCTCTAAGGATGTGGAATACAAATTCAAAGCAATTAAGGGAACTTATCAAAGAAGATTTCCCTGAAACTGAAATTCCTGATTACAACAATATGCTGGGACTTAACTGGAACACGCAGGAAGATACTTTGAGTCTCAAAAGGATAAACAATAAATCATGCAGTACACTCACTAAACGTAGTTTACTGTCAGAGGTATCACAATGTTTTGATCCTCTAGGACTCGTCTCACCAATTACCATAAAAGGTAAAATGCTTATGCAAGATGGATGGAAGCTCAAAATTGGATGGGATGAGAACTTACCTCAAGAAATGAGTCAAGCATGGGATGAAATATCCAAGGAGTTTAAACAACTTCATCAAATTAAATTTCCCAGACAAATAGGTCAAGAGGGAAACAATTACACATTACATGTGTTCTGTGATGCGTCAACCAGAGGTTATGGCGCTGTAGCTTACATGAGTAATGCTGAAGGAAGTACACTAATTACTTCAAAGGCCAGGGTAGCACCCTTGAAGGTCAGAACAGTACCACAATTGGAACTGACAGCACTCTATGTAGGTACAAAATTAGCTGTCTATCTCAACAAAGTACTTGATCATCTCACTATTGAGAAAACCGTGATCTGGAGTGATAATGAAGCAGTTCTCCAATGGTTAAGAAATAATAAGAGTAAGCTGGTCTATGTACAGAACAGAGTAGCAGAAATAAAAGAGATGCAGAGAGATTATTTCTTTCTTCACGTCTCTACCCAAGAGAATCCAGCTGACATGTTGTCACGTGGTGTCCCACTCAAGAAATTTGTGGATAATAAATTATGGCTCCACGGACCGAACTGGCTCTCTAATGAAAATAACTGGCCTCAGCAAAAAGCTCACATTATGCCAGAAGAAACAGTCTGCTTGAACACAGCAGAAATAAGTTGTGTAAATACTGCAGACACAACAGAAATAGTCATTGATGGATCTAAATACTCATCTTTGGGTAAACTCTTAAGAGTTACAGCTCTTGTCTTTAAATTCATTAAAGGAATTAAACCTGATTATGAATGTCTTGAACCCATTAAATACTGGGTGAAACTAATACAGAAAGATGTTTTCTCTACAGAATATAAATTTCTAGAAACACAAGATAAATCCCCAAAGAAACCTGCCATGATTAATTCTTTAGGACTTTATCTCGACTCAGAAAAGATTATAAGATGTCGAGGAAGAATTCATAAGTCTTCACTACCTAAAGAAGCCATACATCCAATATTGATCCCCAAGAATCATTGGCTAACAAAACTGATTGTGCAAAACGCCCACAGTAACGTGTTACATGGTGGGGTAGCTGACACACTTTGTCATATACGACAATCCTACTGGATACCTCAAGGTCGACAAAGTGTGAAAAAACAAATAAAGGACTGCATTACTTGTCGTCACTATGATATGCGAGTATGTCAGTATCCAGGTCCACCTCCATATCCCTCTGAAAGAGTTTGTCATGTCACTCCATTTGAGGTGACAGGTGTAGATTATACTGGACCAATAATTTTAACCAAAACAGTTGACAAAGTTCCCATCAAGGTGTACATCTGTTTGTCCACTTGTGCTACGACTAGAGCAGTACATCTAGAAGTAGCCACTGACATGTCTGCTGAAACCTTTATCAAATTATTCAGAAGGTTTGCAGCCAGAAGGGCATGTCCCAGACTGATGATATCAGATAATGCAACGAACTTTGTTGCTGGTGCTGCTTATATAAGCAAGATCTTTGATCAACCAGAAGTACAACAGATGCTGAATCAACGCAGATGTCGTTGGAGATACATTCCTCCTAAATCTCCATGGCACGGCGGATTTTATGAAAGAATGATCGGCATTGTAAAACGTTGTTTAAGGAAGACTCTTCATCGTCAGAGAATAGACTTAGAAGAATTCCGTACAGTTGTAACTGAAATAGAAAATAGAGTCAACAACAGACCTCTAACTTATGTTACCGATGATCTGGACAATTTAGAAGTGTTAAGTCCATCTCATTTACTCCATGGCAGAAGGCTCGAACCTGTTCCTCCCATGAATGATAAAGAAATCATAGAGGATCCTACTTATTTCGAACCTGAGCAACTCAGACGTAAATTCAAACACCTTAATAAAGTGATTGAACATTGGGAGAAAATTTGGCGAGAAGACTATCTCACCTCATTGAGAGAACACTTCTATGGAGCTGGTGTTCCTGAAAATCATAAGTCCTTAAGACCTGGTGACATAGTGATTATTGACAATGATGGTCCGAGGTCCCAATGGCCACTTGGAAAAATTGTGACCATATATCCTGATGCAAATGGAATCATCAGGACAGTTGATGTTTTGAGCAAAGGTGTAGTGAATAAGCGGACAATAAACAAACTAGTGCCGTTAGAATTACACAGTGTTGAAAACAAAATTAGTGATTCTCCAGAAACCACACAGACTAAAGCTGTTCAGAAAAGACAAGCAGCAGTGGTGGCGAGTGAGAAAATTAAATTAATGTTAAGTGATGAATAGTTCACCTGCAGCGAACCTCCGCCGCCCCCCAGTGTGGAGAAATTTTCTCCAGGAGGGGAGTATCAGCCCCCTTCAGCCCCCTTCAGCCCCTTTCAGCCCTGAGGGGCCAAGCCCTCTCGGAAGGGGTGAGTATCTTGTTTACTGCTAGAGTGAGTAATTGATCACAGATGTCGTCTGCGTGGTCAAATGACCTCTGCTCCTTGCAGCGGTGTTGCAAAGTGTATTTTTATAAGAGACAGTACATCTCTTACTTAGCAGGACAATTAAGGAAAATCCTGCTCCCACTTTATTACCATAGTAAAAATAGTGTACATTGTTGTCTCTGCTTAAGACAGCAAGAAACAAACATTCTGCTTTGCTTCATCGAGGAGGTGACAAGGATGCAAGGTACTAGGTCAGCGTTTTTTTTTTTTTTGTGCTAGGGCAGTGACGGCTTGGGGTGGTGTACTGACGCCAGACTATCTTTGACTCTAGTGAGAGTAACACTGACGCCAGGATAACCAGCCAGGATACTGATCTGTGCGTTAGTGTGAACAAAGTGTCTCTAACACAAACACTTAGAGAAGTGTGATCAGCTTCTCTTGTGATACATTGTGAACAATAAAGACAAATCTTGTTGAACATAGTGTACCAGTGTGCGTTTCCTAGACAATGGAAGACGTGGACATCCAAGGACACTTCAGCTTCTATCAAGTCACCGATATCTGTCGAAGGTGTTGAGAACACCATAGCTCACGTTACAAAGAGCAAGGTATGTTACGAATTTCTTGTAGATCGGGGGATTGCGCAATTCTTGAGTCACAAGGAGTTTGTAATCAACCTATAATCGGCAGTAAGGTGTGGACTTTTGAGTCCAAACAAGTAAGTATTCGTCAGCCATCATCGAATGAAATATGCTGTCATAACACCCCTAGGGGTAATTTATACTTACAAATTGTATCTCTTGACAGCCCACTGTTGTGATGGTTTCGACAGCTTCTAGACCTCGTCTGCAGGGGCGGCTGTGTAGACGATTTGCTGTCATTTATCAGCTAAGTGTTCATTATATATATATATAATAAACACAGCAGGTAAGGCCAAAAAATCTCAACAACTTCCAGCAAGCGTGCATGAGCGTGTTAGATAGGAGTGAATGGAGACGAATGATATTTGGGACCTGACGATCTGTTGGAGTGTGAGCAGGGTAATATTTAGTGAAGGGATTCAGGGAAACCGGTTATTTTCATATAGTCTGACTTGAGTCCTGGAAATGGGAAGTACAATGCCTGCACTTTAAATGAGGAGTTCGGGATATTGGCAGTTTGGAGGGATATGTTGTGTATCTTTATACGTATATGCTTCTAAACTGTTGTATTCTGAGCACCTCTGCAAAAGCAGTGATAATGTGTGAGTGTGGTGAAAGTGTTGAATGATGATGAAAGTATTTTCTTTTTTGGGATTTTCTTTATTTTTTTGGGTCACCCTGCCTCGGTGGGAGACGACCGACTTGTTGAAAAAAAAAAAAATATATATATATTTATATATATATATATATATATATATATATATATATATATATATATATATATATATATATTTATATATATATATATATATATATATATATATATATAAAATGAGAATCTCAAGTAGAGTGAAGAAGTAAACGTTGATGAAGAACTAGTCAGTAAACTGTGTGGAGGAAACAAACAGATGAATGTATAGATATATCAGCAAGTCTACTACTGACATCTGCCCACCAAGCATAACATGAGCCGCGGAAGTTGTGTGTGTGGGGGGGGGGGTGTCACTGCTGCTGATGACGTACTGAGTCTGTTGTACAGCGTCGTGTGAATGAGACACTTGTGCAACATGGAGGGAATCTTTATTGAGGAAACGTTTTCTCAGCAAAGATTCCCATATGTTACACTTGTCGATTTTCTCAACTATTTATAACGCTGTGTCGTGTGTTTGAATGATTGCTGCTTAAACCTATCATCTTCTCATTTCCCTTCCTCTTTAATGAGTTTAGTGGCGTCATTTAGCACGGAGAGAAGCTCTTGTTTCTTACAAAGGTTGATGCATCACATCGTGGTGTTGTGGGTTCTGCATGCATAATTGTGTTCTATAATTATTGTGATGAAGTGCGCCATTTCACCCAGGCATCATTTATCACATCCTGCACACGGGAGTGTGTAGACTACAACTTGTATGTCGATGTTGTTAAGATCGCTGCTGCTATTATAACAGTTGCCACTGCTATCATAACAGTAGCCACTTCTATCATAACAGTAGCCACTGCTATCATAACAGTAGCCACTGCTATCATAACAGTAGCCACTGTTATCATAACAGTAGCCACTGCTATCATAACAGTAGCCACTTCTATCATAACAGTAGCCACTGCTATCATAACAGTAGCCACTGCTATCATAACAGTAGCCACTGTTATCATAACAGTAGCTACTGTTATCATAACAGAAGCCACTGCTATTATAACAGTAGCCACTGATACCATAACAGTAGTCACTGTTATCATAACAGTAATCACTGCTATCATAACAGTAGCCACTGCTATAACAACAGTAGTCACTGCTATCAAAACAGTAGCCACTGCTATCATAAGAGTAGCAACTGTTATAACAGTAGCCACTGCTATCATAACAGTAGCCACTGATACCATGACAGTAGTCACTGCTATCATAACAGTACCCACTGTTATCATAACAGTAACCATTGCTATCATAACAGTAGCCACTGATACCATAACAGTAGTCACTGCTATCATAACAGTAGCGACTGCTATCATAACAGTAACCACTGCTATCATAACATTAGCCACTGCTATCATAACAGAAGCCACTGCTATCATAACAGTAGCCACTGATATCATAACAGTAGCCAATGATATAACAGTAGCCACTGACATCATAACAGTAGCCACTGATACCATAACGGTAGTCACTGCTATCATAACAGTAGCCACTGAAATCATAACAGTAGCCACTGATGCCATAACAGTAGTCACTGCTATCATAACAGTAGCCACTGATATCATAACAGTAGCCAATTATATAACAGTAGCAACTGCTATCATAACAGTAGCCACTGTTATCATAACAGTAACCATTGCTATCATTACAGTAGCCACTGATATAATAACAGTAGTCACTGCTATCATAGCAGAAGCCACTGATATCACAACAGTAGCCAATGATATAACAGTAGTCACTGATATCATAACAGTAGCCACTGATGCCATAACAGTAGTCACTGCTATCATAACAGTAGCCACTGATATCATAACAGTAGCCAATGATATAACAGTAGCCACTGATATCATAACAGTAGCCACTGATACCATAACAGTAGTCACTGCTATCATAACAGTAGCCACTGCTATTATAACAGTAGCCACTGCTATCGTAACAGTAGCCACTGACACCATAACAGTAGCCACTGATACCATAACAGCAGCCACTGCCATCATAACAGTAGCCACTGCTATCATAACAGTAGCCACTGTTATCATAACAGTAGCCACTGATACCATAAAAGTAGCCACTGATACCATAACAGTAGCCACTGATACCATAACAGTAGCCACTACTATCTTAACAGTAGAAACTGCTATTATAACAGTAGTCACTGATATCATAACAGTAGCCTCTGATACTATAACAGTAGCCACTGCTCTCATAACAGTAGCCACTGCTCTCATAACAGCAGTCACTGCTTTCATAACAATAGTCACTGCTATCATAACAGTAGCCACTGATACTATAACAGTAGCCACTGCTATCATAACAGTGGCCACTGATATCATAACGGCAGCCACTGCTATCATAACAGTAGTCACTGATATCATAACAGTAGCACTGATACCATAACAGTAGTCACTGTTATCATAACAGGAGACACTGATATCGTAACAGTAGCCACTGATACCATGACAGTAGCTACTGCTATCATAACAGTAGCCACTGATATCATAACAGTAGCACTGATACCATAACAGTAGACACTGTTATCATAACATTAGCCACTGCTATCATAACAGTAGCCACTGATATCATAACAGTAGCCACTGATACCATAACAGTAGTCACTGTTATCATAACAGAAGCACTGCTATCATAACAGCAGCCACTGCTATCATAACAGTAGCCACTGATATCATAACAGTAGCACTGATACCATAACAGTAGACACTGCTATCATAACAGTAGTCACTGCTATCATAACAGTAGCCACTGCTATCATAACAGTAGCCACTGCTATCATAACAGTAGCCTCTGTTATCATAACAGTAGCCACTGCTATGATAAAAGTAGCCACTGCTAACATAACAGTAGCCACTATCATAACAGTAGTCACTGCTATCATGAAAGTAGCCACTGCTATCATAACAGTAGCCACTGCTATCATAACAGTAGCCACTGCTATAATAACAGTAGCCACTGCCATCATAACAGTAGCCACTGCCATCATAACAGTAGCCATTGCAATCATAACAGTAACCACTGCTATAATAACAGCAGCCACTGCTATAATAACAGTAACCACTGCTATAATAACAGCAGCCACTGCTATAATAACAGTAACCACTGCTATAATAACAGCAGCCACTGCTATAATAACAGTAACCACTGCTATAATAACAGCAGCCACTGCTATAATAACAGCAGCCACTGCTATAATAACAGTAACCACTGCTATAATAACAGTAACCACTGCTATAATAACAGTAGCCACTGCTATAATAACAGTAGACTGTTGCTGGCAATCGTATCAAGAATCATTATATCATTATATTAATAAAATACAGTAGGACAAGTTGATAAATAAGACACATGTTCAACACCTGCGCAGTTTTTGTGCTGCAACGTTTCGCTTGTTCTGCAGCTTCGTCACTCGAACAAAGAGGCGACTTAGATGCTGCAGAAGAGGAAGTTCAAATCACAGAAGTATGTAAATCTAGCTAAATAAACAGAGGTTGAAATCGTTTGTCTGAAGTAAAGAAAGGTAAAGTGACAAGTCTAAATTTACTGATGTCCAGAGGGACATCACCACCATCACCACAACTACCACCACTACCACCATCCCTTCCGGCTACCATCATACGAAAACCTTTAAAAGCTGCCGTAGCTTCTGAACTTTTAATTGAATAATTGATGGTATCCTCATGAGCTACTGAAGTCTCCCAGATAAGACTTACATATATATATATATATGTCGTGCCGAATAGGCAGAACTTGCGATCTTGGCTTTAATAGCAACGCTTATCTTGCAGTAATTTCGCCAAAATCATTCTTAACCTAACGAAAAAAATATATTTCAATGTGTTTGTTTAGTATTAAATTACTGTAAACAAATCTAAAATATATTTAGTTGGGTTAGGCTAAAATAAATTGCTCTTGTTATAATAAGGTTAGGTAAGTTTTCTAAGATTCTTTTCGTGCAAAATTAAAAATGTTTACATTAACATTAATGAAAAAAAATATATCTTTAAAAGTATAAGAGAAAATTTTAGAAAGGACTTAATTTTAAATGAGTTCTTGATTTTGCTTCTTCTACGAAACTATCATAAATAACAAGTAAGTAACTCACTACTGATCTCTCCAGTGTTGGTAAAAGCAAAGAACACAACTCCCGTTACTTCTTACAACAACCACCCCAGCTCTTACCCCCCACACACACACGTACACAACCCTGGCAGGTATGACTCTTGCATAGCTGTGTAAGCTCCAATTAACACCAGCTTGTATAGGAATTTATAAAAAATGATTTTTTTGGGTGATAAATTTTCGGATATGTGAAGGGTTCTGGAGATCAGGTAAGATTTCCAATTTTCCTCCCGGGATCATCCTCTCTGAACCAGATCCCACTCACATTCCACTCGCGCCTCTTTTGTTGCTGCTTTTCTTTTTGTTGTATTTTCTGGTGTTTGAAGGGATTTTTGTGTTGTTGTTCAAACTCTGTTATGGATGGTGTTTAGTTCTGCTTGTTCTTCTTGCAGGTGCTAATGGTTACGTATATTACACACACACACACACACACACATACACACACACACACACACACGTCAGGAACCTCAGCAATGAGTCATTTACGACACATTATGCCGGATATGAAAGGCGCATATTGGAACATACAGCACCAAAATAGAACTCACTGGAGAAAAAGCAGAGGTTTTCAACTAGACTAGTCCCAGAGCTAAAGGGTATGCGCTATGAGGAGAAATTATGGGCGTTAAACTTGATCATATTACTGGAGAAAAGGGCTGAGGGTAATATGATAACATCATACAAGATACTGAGAGGAAATGGTAAGGTGGACAGGGTCAGATTGCTCGAGAGGCGGTAAACAGGATCACAAGAACACAGCTGGAAGTTGAAAACACAGGTGTATCACAGAGATGTTAGGAAGTATTTCTTTAGCCTTCTGGTGATCAAGAAATGGAACGACCTGGACAGCAGAGTGGTAGAGGCAGGATCATTGCAGTGACAGGAGTGAACCCAGCAGCGGCCAGCAGAGGTGGGGCCAGGAGCTGAGACTCGACCCCTTCAACCACTTACTGGTGACGGTGAGTACATGTAGGTGAGTACATGTAAGTGAGCACATGTAGGTGAGTTCATGTAGGTGAGTTCATGCAGGTGAATACGTGTAGGTGAGTACATGTAGGTGAGTACATACAGTACATGTGGGTGAGTACATGTGAGTATATGTAGACGAGTGCATGTAGGTGAGTACATGTAGGTGAGTACATGTAGGCGAGTACATGTAGGTGAGTAAATGTACGTGAGTACATACACTCACCAGCGAGTTTCAGAGCGTACACGCAGACATGCTCTCTTTTTCTTTCTTTCTTTCTCTCTCTCTCTCTCTCTCTCTCTCTCTCTCTCTCTCTCTCTCTCTCTTTCTCCCTCTTTTTTTTTTTTTTTTTTTTTTTTTTTTTTTTTTACACAGGGTTTGACAAGGTTAAGGATCCCTAGCTTTATTGACAGCTATATTACAGGTTAAGGATTCCTAACTTTATTGGCAAGCTAAGAGCTGTTACCTACATCAGCTCATTTGAAAGCCTTTTTATTGTTATGAGACATACAAGTAGGGAACAGGATGAAGTTGGAGCCATCTGTGGGCCAGCATTTTCATTTGATCAACTGACTTTATCTCGTTGACATCATTATGCTGTACGAATGTGTTCCATACTCGAGTCATCCTGGGTTTGTATGATCTCAGATGGAGTGATGTTCTGGAGAAGGGTACAGCCAGAGTGAAGTTGCTGCTTTCTGCCCGTCTTGTGGCATAAAAGCTTGTTTCACGCTGTCCTCGAAGTGGATCCAAGCGTGGTATTTTGACAATATTGGCCTTGTACATAACAGTAAGGCCACCCACATCCCTCCTATGTTGAAGGCTCTGCTGAAATGACAGATCTATCCAGGATGGGTCCAGGCGAGAGATGAGACGTCTTGCTCTGTTCGCTACTCTGTCAAGCAGTCGCAGATGAGAGGGGGGGCAGGCAAACCAAGAAAGTGGAACATACTCAAGGTGTGAGCGTACTTGTGCCTCGTACAGAATCTTGCAACCCCTACTGTCAAGCAGATGCGAGATACGGCGAAGTGCTGTAAGCTTCCTGGCTGCTTTGTTTGCAAGATTTACAACATGGTTCTTCATGGTTAGTTTGGAGTCAAATTTCACCCCAAGGATATCAACTTCTTCTCCAGGTGCCAACATCCTCCCATTCATCCTTACTACTGCACCAGCATTACCATCATGGTGCCTAGAGACGATCATCATTTGCGTTTTCTCAGGTGCAAATGTTACTTGCCATCTATTTCCCCAAGCTGATATAGCTCTCAGCTGGTGATTGATGTAGCTTAGAGCAGCTGGCATTTCTTCTCTTGGATAAGTGAATGTCAGTGTACAGTCGTCTGCATATGCATGTGATTCTGGGATGAGATGAAGAAGGTCGTTGAAGTAGACATTCCATAACAATGGACCCAGCACGCTTCCTTGTGGAACGCTTGCCCCAATAGGATGCCTTGCTGATTCCGTTCCATTGAGGACTACACTTAGAGATCTACCATGAAGGTAATCACTGAGGAGACATAGCGTAGAGCCTGCAATTCCCAGTGCTTGAAGTTTTGCTAAGAGGCCCTGGTGCCACACCCGGTCGAAAGCGCCAGCAATGTCCAGTGCTACCACACAGCTGACTTTGGATTCATCCAGTGACTGGTGCCACTTAGTGGAGAGGTTTAACAACAGATCAGCAGCAGAGTAACCTTTCCTGAAGCCATATTGACGATCACAAAGTAGTGAGTGGTAGTCAAAAAACTCTGTCATTTGTCTTGAGATTATTGTCTCAAGGATCTTACCAGTGATTGACAAGAGTGACACTGGTCTGTAGTTGCTGATTTCTGCTCTGCTCTTCTTTTTGTGAACAGGGACTACATTTGCCTCTTTCCATAGAGAGGGCCATTTACACTGTACTAGGCAGTGCTGAAAGATGCGAGTTAGAGGTGCTGCTAGCTGGTCTGCACATCTTCTCAACAATCTTGGGCTCAACTTGTCTGGGCCCACAGCCTTTTCTTGGTCCAGCGATTTAAGAAGGAAATGCACCTCCTCCTGCCTTATTGTCACCACTGACAGTTTTGACACAGTTCTTGCAGCTAGCCAAGGAGGGACCCTTGCTGGATCAGGAACTTGCATTTTGGTAGCAAAGTGTTCAGCAAAGAGGTCTGCCTTCTCTTGACTACTAGTAGAGGTGGTCCCATCCTGTCGATTTAGAGGTGGAATAAGTTCATCAGGCAGATAACCTTGTCTGTCCTTGACCAGGGACCACCAGGTTTTGGATCCTACCCTACCTGATGCAAGCTTTCTTTTAGTGTCCACCTCCCATTTAGCAATGGCCCACTTTTGAACATCACCCATATGCCTACAGGCTTGCCTGTGCAAGTTCCTGTTATAGGTGGTAGGATGTCTCTTATACCTTCGCCATGCTTTGTACTTAGCAGTTGCAGCCTCTCTACAACGAAAGCCAAACCAAGGCTGATCTGTAGGCTTCGTCACATATTGCCGGTGAGGAATGTGTTCTTGTTGTAGATTAAGGATGTGTCCAGTGAAGGCTTTCACTTGGTTGTCAACATCCCCTTGGAGAAGAGCATTCCAGTCTGTGGTGGCGAGCTCAGAGCAAAGGGCTGGCCAATTACCCCTTTCCCATAGCCAGGTTGTGCGTGTGGACTCCTCACCTCGTTCTGTTGGGATCTTAAGTGTGGTAAAAACAGCCTTGTGGTCAGACGATCCAACGTAGCCGAGGGGTTGACAAGTGACTATGCCTTCTGCCAGATCACTCACTACTGGGTCAAGGGAGGAGCCAGAGATATGAGTAGGGAAATCAACAAAGTTTATCATGTCAAACACTGCAAGAAGGTCATCAAAGTCCCTCTGTATAAGGTGCTGGTTGAGGTCACCAACAATTATAATATGTTGACAGTTGTGTTGTAGCAGAAGGGAGTCAAAATTTTCCATTAGGAAGTTGATGGGGTCTGCATGTTGCCACTGAGGTCTGTACATTGCACTTGCTAGTACAGAGGTACTAGTGTTTATACAGAGCTTGAAGAACATCATTTCAAGATGTGTAGGGGTGGCAACATCAATGTGCTGGGCATGAACACTTTTAGAGAAGCACACAGCAACACCTCCTCCTTGCCCTTGCCTGTCTCTTCTCATCCATGAGGTGTAGCCAGCAATTCTTGCAAAATTTCTCTCTCTCTCTCTCTCTCTCTCTCTCTCTCTCTCTCTCTCTCTCTCTCTCTCTCTCTCTCTCTCTCTCTCTCTCTCTCTCTCTCTCTCTCTCACCCTCGTTATCTTCCCCCACAAGCTGCAACACTCCCACAAAGTCACATCATACACACTTTCTCCTCTCAGCCTCAACTAATTCCTTAACAGGGAGAAACAACTTGGATATTTGTGTCGGCCACGGGTGAAACAACACCTAGACCACTCCTGGAGTGATCCATCTGGGCTGCACTCCTGGAGTGATCCATCTGGGCTGCACTCCTGGAGTGATCCATCTGGGTTCCACTCGATGAGTGATGCTCCAGTAATACCTCAGGAGGGCTGCTGAAAATAACCACCATGAGTGGTGTTAGAATGAAGGAGAGGAGGCATTTTCTATTTTCAAGAGAAATGGGCTGCTAAATTTTCTCTCTAATGTATTATATATATATATATATATATATATATATATATATATATATATATATATATATATATATATATTATATATATATATATATATATATATATATTAATATATATATATATATATATATATATATATATATATATATATATAATACATATATATATATATATATATATATATATATATATATATATATATATATATAATTAATACATATATATATATATATATATATATATATATATATATATATGTATTAAGATATATATATATATATATATATATATATATATATATATATATATATATATATATATATATGTATGTATTAATATATATATATATATATATATATATATATATATATATATATATATATATATATATATATATATATATATATATGCAAGGAATTCGCGAGAACATGCGAAATATACACAAACACTGTGTATATTTCAGTGTTTGTGTATATTTCGCATGCTCTCGCGAATTCCTTGCATTGTTCAAATCTCTAGTAAGGCTGATGCATGCAGGGGATGAGATGAAAAGCTGTAAGCCTTCTCCCTGAAAGCTGGCTGCCTTGGATCAAAACGTGTAGCGCATGCTACACGCCAAGGTATTGGTCCAGTGTGGGTAGATTGGTAAAGCACTGCGTACCTTGTCCTAAGGTTCGTAGGTTCGAGTCTCCTTCAGCCAGAGATCAGTGTTTATATATATATATATATATATATATATATATATATATATATATATATATATATATATATATATATATATATCCATAGGGAAGTGGAACAGAATTCTTCCTCCGTAAGCCATGCGTGTCATAGGAGGCGACTAAAATGCCGGAAGTAAGAGGCTAGTAACCCCCTTCTCCTGTATATATTACTAAATTTAAAAAGAAAAACATTCGTTTTTCTTTTTGGGGCCACCCTGCCTCGGTGGGATGCGGCCTGTTCATTGAAAGAAGAAGAGCCCAAACTAGCAAAAAAATGGAAGAGGGTAATACTAGTGGAACACTGAGGCTTATAACCAGTGAGGATACCATCACCCCTAAGAACGTCATTACAGCGCATGCCCTGAAGGATAAACATCCACCCAGGGCTCCCATTACCAACTTTAACCTCCCTGACATTGCAGCAGGTGAAGAACAATTAACCCTTAAGGACGCTGTGTGAATAAAGCCGGTATGTCATTTCCACAGAGCTCAGCAGGGGGTTTCACAGGTTTAAGGCCACAACGCTTAAAACAAATGCTCAATCCAGCACTTGGTGATGTTTCAGAGAGGCTGTTGTCTGAACTCACCAAGTTTTCCAATGTGTGCCTGGCTGGCGGTATCCCGGAGGCCATTAGACCCTTCTTCTTTGGTGCCTCACTATGTGCACTCCGGAAAAAGGATGAGGTATCAGGCCCATTACAGTGGGCAACACCCTTTGGCCCTTGTCGCCAAGTCTGCAGTAAGAATGGAGAGTTAAGAGATTGCCGCAATGTTGAGACCAACTCAGCTCGGTTTTAGTGTTTAACAAGGCTGTGAAGCAGCTGCCCATGCAGCACAAGTATACATCGACAGCATGTCAGATGAAAAAGCCTTGATCAAATTGGACTTTCCAACGCTTTCAACTTAGTCAGAGGGGATGCTGCTCTCCAAGCAGTTTCTAGACATTTCCCTTCCCTCTATTCCTTCATAGAATCGTGTTCTAGTGTTACTTCTAAACTATTGTTTGGGGACCATGAAATTGACTCATGTGAGGGTGTGCAACAGGGACACCCTCTCGCCCCCTTTCTTTTCTGTTTGGACATCAAGGAAGTCACAGAAGCACTCTCCAGTGAGCTCAGTATCTGGTTCTTGGATGATGGCACCCTAGCTGGCACTACAGAATCTCTCCTAGAGGACATCAGAAAAATTAAAGACATAGGAGAGAGCCTGGGCCTATCTTTAAGCCCCACCAAATGCGAAATAGTTTCTACCATTCGACAGATCATTCAGAATAGTAGTGCTCTTTTACCAGGAGCACGAGCCATTGATCCAACGAACAGCACTCTCCTTGGTACTTCTCTTGGGCCCAATGCCGCTGATCTTATCCTAGAAAAGAAAATCTCAGACCTCAGGACGATGGAAGGTAGGATGAAAAACATGCTTAGGGCTGTAACATCAGACAGGGAGACTGCCCTCTCCAAGCTGTGAGTGCTCATCACTCTGGAGACTTCCTCCAAACAGTTCCCATTTCCGCAATGGGAACATGCCCCGGCCCTAAGACCTTCCGTATTGCAGAGCCAGTGGCTCTCCGCCTTGCTGCCCCAGTTCACATGGAATATACGTGTATTTGCGGAGACACAAAAGCCAACCAATATGGTCTCCATGGTCTTAACTCCTTCAAAACCAAGGGCGGGCACACAAGACACAATGAAATCAACGACATCATAAAGAGAAGCCTTGCTATGGTTGGATGCCCAGCCGAGAGAGAGCCCCGACCACTAGCAGCCAACAGTACTCACAAACCAGTAAACCGCCCCTACGAGATCACCATCTATCCTTTGAAAAATGACAAACTCTTAGCATGGGACTATACTTGTGTGTCGACACTTTCTGACACCTACATCCATCACAGTGTCGGACGACAGGGAGGAGCTGCTGATCACAGGGTGGAGTACAAAATCAGCATGGGAGCGGAGACCTTGGGATCACGGGGAAAAAATGCCACACGTTTCCTTAAACAACTGGGTTCCAGACTCATCGACACCATCAGGAATCCGAGCGCAGCCACTTTCATGTTCCAGCGCCTCAGCTTGACCCTCCAGAGGGGAACTGCATGCTGCATACTTGGCTCGCGTCCGGCTTCAGAGATGCTGGAGGAAATTCATAATGTTTTATATATTGTACCAGTGTATTCATGTTTGTGTTTTTGTCAATGTATTCTGTCTATAAATAAAGTTCACATAGAATATAGAGGGTGGTAGGAGAAGAAAATATTCAAACAGCTCCGGGAAGAACCTTGAGTTTTCCCTGAAGTAAGTTCATTCTCTTCTCAGATGATTAGGGTCCCCAGTAAAGTTCTAGAGGTGATATATATATGGTGGCCTGGTGGTTAACGCTCTCGCTTCACACGGTGAGGGCCTGGGTTCGATTCCCAGCCAGAGTAGAAACATTGGACGTGTTTCTTTCCACCTGTTGTCTATGTTCCCCATCAGTAAAATGGGTACCTGGGTGTTAGTCGACTGGTGTGGGTCGCATCCTGGGACACTGACCTAAGGAGGCCTGGTCACAGACCGGGCCGCGGGGGCGTTGACCCCCGGAACTCTCTCCAGATAAACTCTCTCCAGATATATATATATATATATATATATATATATATATATATATATATATATATGCGTATGCATACATATTTCTCTTGACAATGGAAAATGCCATATGTAAAAGGATAATGGAAAGTGGAAAATGCCATATGAAAATGTTTCATGAGACTGTGGTCACGTGACCGACCGCTTGCTTACTGCTCTGTCAAGTTAAAAAAAATAGTCATTAAAAAAATGAGCTGAATCACAGTACAGAGGAGGTCGGAAGACATCGTCACAGAAACGTTACCTATCGGGCACTACGAAGAGGAAACTACGGGCAACGTTTCTCTCCGTGCTGGATCACTATCAACGTACAAGTTACTTAATGATGGTTCCAGAAATAATCGAAATCGTAGAATGAAATTATTCTTGATGATCGTGATGCTGATGATCTCGTAATGATGTAACAAGCTGGTTACTGATGATTTACCCCTCTCCCCTCCCCACCCAATAACCCTCCCCCGCCACTCCCAATAACCCTCCCCTTGCAATAACCCTCCCTGCCCAATAACCCTTCCCTCCCAATAGCCCTCCCCTCCCAATAACCCACATCTCCCCACCCCACAACCCTCTCCTCCCCACCCCATAATCCTCCTCTTCCCCTCCCCACCTAACAACTCTCACCTCCTAATATCCCTCCCTACTCCATAACCCTCTCCTCTCCACTTCCCATAACTCTCCCTACCACTTACCCTCCCCATAACCCCCTTCACCTAATGTCTTCTCTTTCCTTCTCCCCTCGCCCCTTCTCTTCTCTTTTCTCCCTTCTTCCCCTCCCATTCCTCTTCTCTCCTCTCCTTTCCTCTTTCGTGTTCTCCCTTCTCCTGTACTCTTTTCTCTTCTCCTCGTGTCCTCATTTATGTCCTCTCTCCTCCCTCCTCCTCCTCCTCTCCCTCTACCATCGTCGCTCCTCTATAAAAAAGAGAAAAAAAAAACAGTAATGTTATATTGGGTAACTTTTAACAAGGTTAAATTAGTTTGCTGGGTTAGTTACTGCTGTAAATTATAAAATACCATATACAAAATATAAGTAATTTTTTTCCGTTAACGGTTTTCCTTGCGACAGGTAAGCAAATTTTCAGGTGATCCCATTAAAAAAAATTATTCTCAAAGACAAAGGACAATATACTTATAATCGTCTAACATAATAATCCGGCGCTGCCTGGGTGTATTTCTCGCCTCGGAAGTTAAGCTGTAAATGTAACCATTCTTCCCATGGTTCAGAAGCGGTCTTCCCAGCTGCTGCCATGTCAGGAGGCGGGTGTTGGGGGCTCGCCCCTCCTAATACACTCGATTTCATGAGGTGGTGTTATAATATAATTTGATGCATCATGAACAAAAAATACCCTTAGGGGCCGCCGCCCCAAAATGAAGATAACTGAACGCCGTATATGTTTTTGAAATCAACATAAAAGAAGGACCCGTAAAATGATCTGTTACTCAGCATAATGAAACATAATATGAACCCCTTCCCCTCCCATTTAAAATTTTGGAATGCCGTACAACTTAAAACCTGCTTCTGGATACAAAGAACCCATGGCACAGTTTTGGTTGCACTGGCTTTCGTGGGCATTGAATTGTAGGAAAAAGCCAATAAGCCACAGACTCATTAACATTCACAAGTACATATAACATGGCTGCCACCAGCGTTATTTAATTACAGAAATTATAGGGGAAGGTTTGTGTTGACAGCGCTGCCGATCACTGATATAAGTACAATGATGCAAGTGGTTGGTTGGTTTAGGTACCCACCAGGTTAGGTAAGGTTCGTCAGGAAACAGGAGAAGCGTCTCCTGATGTGGGTCGTATTCATATGAACTTTTGGTCATCTGAACGAGGAATTAAGCTGGCTTACCAGTCCATCCCTTTAAAAATATGGTTATGGTTAAACCATTCAAGTGAAAGGGGAGTACTGGTACCCACCAGTCAAAGATATTTTAATACATAAAATAATAATTCGAGTAAGCTATCAGCCATATACATACACTAAGAAATACAACTTATTCTCAGTGTATGTATCATTAAAGTAAGATATACTAAAATACAATGACTTTAATTAATTAAATCTGTATATAACTGGGATACATAATATGTCACTACGATTTAAGATTATACCTGGAGTTTACCTGGAGAGAGTTCCGGAGGTCAACACCCCCGCGGCCCGGTCTGTGACCAGGCCTCCTGGTGGATCAGAGCCTGATCAACCAGGCTGTTACTGTTGGCTGCACGCAAACCAACGTACGAGCCACAGCCCGGCTGGTCAGGAACCGACTTTAGGTGCTTGTCCAGTGCCAGCTTGAAGACTGCCAGGGGTCTGTTGGTAATCCCCCTTATGTATGCTGGGAGGCAGTTGAACAGTCTCGGGCCCCTGACACTTACTGTATGGTCTCTTAACGTGCTAGTGACACCCCTGCTTTTCATTGGGGGGATGTTGCATCGTCTGCCAAGTCTTTTGCTTTCGTAGTGAGTGATTTTCATGTGCAAGTTCGGTACTAGTCCCTCTAGGATTTTCCAGGTGTATATAATCATGTATCTCTCCCGCCTGCGTTCCAGGGAATACAGGTTCAGGAACCTCAAGCGCTCCCAGTAATTGAGGTGTTTTGAAATAAGCAGTTAGAAAATATATTTGTGATGATATCATGATATATATTAAGCAGGAAATTGCAACATAATGCCATGACATTACATAGTTCGGGTGAGAGAGGGACCCCTGTAGAAATAACAGTCTTTATTGACTATCATAAGTTAAATATACATAATGTACATTTAATGTGCTTGTGAGATAAGTATGCCCTTAAGTACACTAAATTTATATATATATATATATATATATATATATATATATATATATATATATATATATATATATATATATATATATATATATATATATATATATATATACGGGTGGGGTTCTAACCCCACCCATCGTACCCTGGTTTGCTTATAATCGTGTTATAACGATTTCGTGAGCAAATTTACTTAGCGGACGTTGAGACCCAATTGACTATTAACAGTGATTGTAATTCTAGCGTGTGTAATGCCAGTATTATTCAAGTCTTTGTATTCCTTTACAGATCTCGATGTTTTGAGTCTAAAGTTAGAATTTCAAGTGAAATAATTAGACAGCACTGATATTTACACATACCTCTTAAACCTCTTATGTTATGTGTGACCTTTTTCCTTCTCAAAAAAGTGTTATAATTGTGTTTCTGGCCGAAATTCACTGACATGAGGAGAAGCGATGTGAATGACCCTGCCAGTTGATGCACTTATAGCGGAAGTTAATAAGAAGTTCCTAACATGAGTGAGACTTGCTCTTGGTTGCACTCGTCAAGCTCCTGGTCTTGCATGTTTCTACTACCGACCGGTTTTATTGATTTCTGGCCTCCAGGACTCCATCATATTTACTCTTGAAATTGTATTTAGTATTTGATTTTACATTGTCTCCATCTAACTTGGTCCACTCACTAACCTAACACTGTTGGGGGATTTCCAAACATTCCTTTAATATTTTTGTGGTTTTAGCTACTGCCACCTGTGTTTGCTGGCTGCCTCTTACTGCATCTCATACATCCGCCTACATCTTCGCTCACAAATCTTCCGAGTATTTTGTACATCATGATCACATCCCCGTTAATCCTCCTTTCTTCTTGTCTAGTCGAGTTCCTTAAAACTCTCAACATAGTCAACTTCCAATACCAATCTTCTTGGGAACCATTGAATCTTCTCGAATTTCTTTATGCGTTTTATCAAATGTAAACTCTATGTTACCTTTCTCCGCCCTTTAAGTCATATCTTTTGCCTTAGTACACATCTTTATATGGTATAGGTTCTCTCCATTATTTGTATACCTTCCTTCCTTCCTTGCTAGTACCAATCTGTTTGTGGATTTTTGGCATATCTTAAGTAACCTCTGTTTTTACTGATCATTTTTACTTTCCTCTCTGAATCTCACTGAAGAACTTTCTAATACTTGAGTAATTACATCTTCAGAGTTTAATTTTCCTTGCGTCACTTCGCTCTTGCTTCTTCCCTTCCCTACCTCGACCAGCTGGCAGAATCTTACTGATCATGTGGTCACTGCCTCCATAAGTCTCCCAGTATCTAAATTTCCCAGTCTGCTCCACTTGAGGAGAACATCAGATCTAGTATTGCCGTTTCATAGTTCCTTCGTCCTCTTGATGTGCCTAATATGTTAACTCAGAATTGTTCCTTTAATGCTTCCATCAGTTTATCTCTCCGTTTCTGACCCTTCTTGTAATTCCCGGTTCTCCCAGTGAACTTCTTTGTGATTAAATTCTCCCATAATTAATATCTTTGCCTCTGTTACTCTTTCTTCGTTCATCTTCTTTCAGAATCTGTAATATTGCTCCGTTGTCCTCATACTTCTGTCTTGGTCATCTAGTATTTAGTGGTGGATTATGAATTACTGTCATTATTAACTTCGTTCTGCTTGTTTCCAATGTCCCCATTGCGTAATCTATCAAGTCTCTACTAAATAGGTTATTAATCTCTCTAAAATACTTACCCTTCTTCTCTTGCACAAGGGTATGTGATATACCTCAGGGAATGTTACATTAGTTGTCATGCCCGCGTGCTTCTTCTCTGATATGGATAATATGTCTGGTTTTACTTCTTCTAGTCTCATCCTCGTGTCTGCTTCCCGCGGTACTCTTCCAGCCTGAGTGTATAAATATACTTGTAAGTATCGTATTTGTAGCATTACCTCTTCTTGTAACCCATAACATTGTTCTGATACTTTTCTGATGATAAATAATTTTGTTTCCTTTCAGTGTCACTTTTTACAGTTTACAGCACTTGCCAGTGATTAATAAATTATTCTGTCTTTACTCTCTGTTTATGTATGTGTCTATGTATGTATGTATGAATATATATATATATATATATATATATATATATATATATATATATATATATATATATATATATATATATATATATATATATATCTATATATATGTGTGTGTGTGTCGTGCCGAATAGGCAGAACTTGCGATCTTGGCTTAAATAGCAACGCTCATCTTGCCATATAAGACAAGTGAAAATTTTTGTATGCAATAATTTCGCCAAAATCATTCTGAACCTAACGAAAAAAATATATTTCACTGTATTTGTTTAGTATTAAATTATTGTAAACAAATATAAAATATATTTAGTTGGCTTAGGCTAAAATAAATTGTTCTTGTTATAATAAGGTTAGGTAAGTTTTCTAAGATTCTTTTGGTGCAAAATTAAAAATTTTTACATTAACATTAATGAAAAAAATATATCTTTAAACGTATAAGAGAAAATTTTAGAAAGGACTTAATTTTAAATGAGTTCTTGCTAATTGACCAGTTTTACATATTCGGCACGATATATATATATATATATATATATATATATATATATATATATATATATATATATATATATATATATATATATATATATATATATATATATATATATATATATATATATATATATATATATATATATATATATTAATGCTGCCTCGTCAATTCCTCTCAGTATTTTATATGTCGTTATCATGTCCCTTGTATCCATCCTGTCCTCCAGTGTCGTCAGGTGTGTGTGTGTGTGTGTGTGTGTGTGTGTGTGTGTGTGTGTGTGTGTGTGTGTGTGTGTGTGTGTGTGTGTGTGTGTGTGTGTGTGTGTGTGCGTGTGTGTGTGTGTGTGTGTGTGTGTGTGTGTGTGCGTGTGTGTGTGTGTGTGTGTGTTAGTTACCATTTTGTCCTAGGCACATGTCGATTAGACACTAGGCCAGCTGTACATGCGTGTGTGTGTGTAGATGTGTGTGTGTAGAGGTGCGTGTGTAGGTGCGTGTGTTTAGGTGTGTGTAGGTGTGTGTAGGTTGTGTGTGTGTGTGTAGGTGTGTAGGTTGTGTGTGTGTGTAGGTGTGTGTGTGTGTGTGTGTAGGTGTGTAGGTGCGTGTGTGTGTAGGTGTGTGTGTGTGTAGGTGCGTGTGTGTGTAGGTGCGTGTGTGTGTAGGTGTGTGTGTAGGTGCGTGTGTGTGTAGGTGTGTGTGTAGGTGTGTGTGTGTGTGTGTGTGTGTGTAGGTGTGTGTGTGTGTGTAGGTGTGTGTGTGTAATTATGTGTCGAATTATGTGTGGGCTTACTATGTGTCTGAAAAGTAGGTGGCTTGTGCTTGGAGTGTAATGTGGATTCTCAGTTGTCGCTTGTGTCCACAACCTCTTGTGACCTGACTCCCACCCTTCTGAGACTTACGCTCACCTACTTACAATGTTGCCTATGCTCGACCTGCTTATAGTGAGTTAATCGCCTTGTTCAATGGATTACCATTTGCTATTCCTTATTGAATACTTGAGTGCCTATTCTTTATCGTGCTATGAGAGTTAGACCATTCACATTCAGCTTGGCGGTTAATTGGAACCTGGAACCCCACACCCAAACAACCACTCATACGTGGATACTGTACTTCTAGCGCAGCTGTAGCAGCCTGTAGATTGTCCAGCTCGATGTGACGTCCTGGCGTAGATCCAGCTCGATGTACGTCCTGGCGTAGATCCACCTCAATTTCTTCTCAATTTCTTCACTGTATTTCTCTCACTGGTCACACGATTGTGTGTGTAGGTGTGTCTGTAGGTGTGTGTGTGTGTAGGTGTGTGTGTGTGAAGGTGTGTGTGTGTGTAGGTGTGTGTGTGTGTAGGTGTGTGTGTGTGTAGGTGTGTGTGTGTGTAGGTGTGTGTGTGTGAAGGTGTGTGTGTGTGTAGGTGTGTGTGTGTGTAGGTGTGTTAGTTAGTTACCATTTTGTCCTAGGCACATGTCGACTAGACACTAGGCCTGCTATACATGCATGTGCGTGTGTGTGTGTAGGTGTGTGTACTCACCTATTTGTACTCACCTATTTGTGGTTGCAGGGGTCGAGTCTTAGCTCCTGGCCCCGCCTCTTCACCGGTTGTTACTGGGCCCTCTCTCTCCCCGCTCCATGAGCTTTATCAAACCTCGTCTTAAAACTGTGTATGGTTCCTGCCTCCACTACGTCATTTTCTAGGCTATTCCACTGCCTTACAACTCTATGACTGAAGAAATACTTCCTAATATCTCTCTGACTCATTTGTGTCTTCAACTTCCAATTGTGGCCTCTTGTTTCTGTGTCCCCTCCCTGGAACATCCTGTCTTTGTCCACCTTGTCTATTCCACGCAGTATTTTATATGTCGTTATCATGTCTCCCCTGACCCTCCTGTCCTCCAGTGTCGTCAGGCCGATTTCCTTTAATCTTTCTTCATAGGACATTCCCCTTAGCACTGGAACTAACCTTGTTGCAAACCTTTGTACTTTCTCTAGTTTCTTGACGTGCTTTATCAAGTGCGGGTTCCAAACAGGTGCTGCATACTCCTGTATGGGCCTGACATACACGGTGTACAGTGTCTTGAACGATTCCTTACTAAGGTATCGGAATGCTGTTCTCAGGTTTGCCAGGCGCCCATATGCTGCAGCAGTTATCTGGTTGATGTGTGCTTCCGGAGACATGCTCGGTGTTATACTCACCCCAAGATCTTTCTCCTTGAGTGAGGTTTGCAGTCTTTGGCCACCTAGCCTATACTCGGTCTGTGGTCTTCTGTGCCCTTCCCCTATCTTCATGACTTTGCATTTGGCAGGATTAAATTCGAGAAGCCATTTGCCTGACCAGGTGTCCAGTCTGTCCAGGTCTCTTTGAAGTCCTGCCTGGTCCTCATCAGATTTAATTCTCCTCATTAACTTCACATCATCTGCAAACAAGGACACTTCTGAGTCTAACCCTTCCATCATGTCGTTCACATATACCAAAAATAGCACTGGTCCTAGGACCGACCCCTGTGGGACCCCGCTCGTCACAGGTGCCCACTGTGATACATCATTACGTACCATGACTCGTTGTTGTCTCCCTGTCAGGTATTCTCTGATCCATTGCAGTGCCCTTCCTGTTATATGCGCCTGATGCTCTAGCTTCTGCACTAATCTCTTGTGAGGAACTGTGTCAAAGGCCTTCTTGCAGTCCAAGAAGATGCAATCAACCCACCCCTCTCTCTCGTGTCTTACTTCTGTTATTTTATCATAAAACTCCAGAAGGTTTGTGACACAGGATTTGCCTTCCTTGAATCCGTGCTGGTTGGCATTTATACTCTTGTTCCGTTCCAGGTGCTCCACCACTCTCCTCCTGATAATCTTCTCCATAATTTTGCATACTATACACGTCAATGACACAGGTCTATAGTTTAGTGCCTCTTTTCTGTCTCCTTTTTTAAAAATGGGAACTACATTTGCCGTCTTCCATACCTCAGGTAGTTGCCCAGTTTCCAGGGACGTGTTGAAGATTGTGGTAAGTGGCACGCACAACATATCTGCTCCCTCTTTAAGGGCCCACGGGGAGATGTTGTCCGGTCCCATTGCCTTTGAGGTATCGATGTCCCTTAGCAGGTTCTTCACCTCCTCCTCATCTGTATGTATGTCGTCCAACACTTGTTGGTGTATTCCTTGCTGGTGCCCCCATCTGGTCTGTCCCCCCAGAGTCCTTCCTGTCTCTACTGTAAATACTTCCTTAAATCTCGTGTTGAGCTCCTCACATACCTCTTGATCGTTTCTTGTGAGTTCTCCACCTTCTTTCCTCAGCCTTATCACCTGGTCCTTGACTGTTGTCTTCCTCCTAATGTGGCTATACAGCAGTTTCGGGTCAGATTTGACTTTCGATGCTATGTCGTTTTCATACTGTCGCTGGGCCTCCCTCCTTATCTGTGCATACTCGTTTCTGGCTCTTCTACTAATCTCCTTGTTTTCCTGGGTCCTATGCCTCCTGTACCTTTTCCATTCTCTGTTGCACTTAGTTTTTGCCTCCCTACACCTTCGGGTAAACCAAGGACTCGTTTTGGTCTTCCTATTATTTCTGTTTCCCTTGGGAACAAAACTTTCCTCTGCCTCCTTGCACTTTGTTGCCACATATTCCATCATCTCGTTTACTGATTTTCCTACCATTTCTCTGTCCCACTGAACCTCCTGCAGGAAGTTTCTCATACCTGTGTAGTCCCCCCTTTTATAGTTTGGCCTGACCCCTTCAGTTCCTGTTACCTTCTCCACTTGTAACTCTACTATATAATCAAAACTCAGAACCACATGATCGCTAGCTCCAAGGGGCCTCTCGTAAGTGATGTCCTCAATGTCTGAACTGCTCAGGGTGAACACAAGATCCAGTCTTGCTGGCTCATCCTCCCCTCTCTCTCTGGTTGTGTCCCTGACATGTTGATGCATGAGGTTTTCAAGTACCACATCCATCATCTTGGCTCTCCATGTTTCTGGACCCCCATGTGGCTCCAGGTTTTCCCAGTCGATCTCCCTGTGGTTGAAATCGCCCATTACCAGTAACTTTGCTCTGCTCGAGTGAGCTCTTCTTGCCACCTCAGCCAGTGTGTCCACCATCACCCTGTTGTTTTCTTCGTACTCCTCTCTTGGCCTCCTGCAGTTCTGACTACTTTATGTTCTCCGGACTGAATTGTACCTACAATGTAGTCTCTTTCTCCAATCATGTCCATGCCTTCCATTTCCTCAAATCCCCATCGGTGTTTTATGAGCAGTGCAACCCCTCCTCCCCCTCTACTCCTTCTATCTTTCCTCAGGATCTGATATCCCATTGGGAAGATTGTGTCTGTTATTGTCTCAGCGAGTTTTGTTTCTGTGACTGCTATGATGTCTGGGGATTTTTCACTGATTCTTTCGTTCCACTCCTCATGTTTATTCGTTATTCCATCCGCGTTTGTGTACCAAACTTTCAGTTTCTTTTCTATCATTGTGGTCATGCAAGAATATTGGGGTTGGGGGAGCGAGAGCCTTGGTGGGGGCCTATATGGGGCTGTGGTGTAGGTGGGGTTTGTGATGATGGGGGTGGGGTCAGAATGCCCATAAAGGACAGCTGTTGGGGTGAGGTTTGTGATATGGGGGTTGGTGGCAGAGGGAACAGTGAGTGGGTTGTAGTATAGGTTGCTCAGTTGCGTTGGGAATGTCGTGGTTGGAGTCTTTTGGTGGGAGATTCTGTGGGGTGTGTTTGCCCTTCCTCCTGTGTCTGGGTCCTGCTCATCTTCGTCATTGCCTCTCGTTCCTCCTTGCGTCTCTGTACCCTCTCTTTCAGTGTAGTCCTTTCGTCTTGTGTTCTGTCGCGGTCGAGGTATACTCTCTGGTACCCCTGTTTGTCCCTCAGTCTTGCTTTCTCTTGCAGAATCCTGGTTCGAACTGATTCTTCCTTGAAAATTACTTTGACAGGGCGTATCCTTCCACTCGCAAACCACCCAATTCTCTGAAAATTTGTCACCTGGGTCATATCGCCCTCACCTATTGTTTTCATGATGCCTTCAATCATTTTTTTCTCCTCCTGTTTTATTTCTTCAAAGTTGTCCCCCTTGGCTTCTTGGAGCCTGTACACAAAAACTGAACTCGCGCTTTCCTCCTCCCACTGAGTCTCCATCTTCAGTCCCTGTCATATCTGGAACTTCTATTCTCAGTGAACTGTCTTTCATGACCAGCTGTCCCTTGCTACTGCAGTTGGCTGTTAGAATCTCTGCATATAGCAAACCTTCATTGTCTTCGGACCTGTCATTTGATCTTAGTGTGCTCATCGTCTTTTCCCTGGCCCCACGTGGGTCTGATAAGGCCTTCGCGTACGGCATGTCTCCGTGTGTGTGTGTGTAGATGTGTGTAGGTGTGTGTGTGTGTGTAGGTGTGTGTGTAGGTGTGTGTGTAGGTGTGTGTAGGTGTGGCGTGTGTGTGTGTGGCGTGTGTGTGTGTGTGTATGTGGCGTGTGTGTGTGTGTGTGTGTGGCGTGTGTGTGTGTGTGGCGTGTGTGTGTGTGTGTGTGGCGTGTGTGTGTGTGTAGCGTGTGTGTGTGTGTAGATTGTGTGTAGATGTGTGTGTGTAGATTGTGTGTAGATATGTGTGTGTAGATTGTGTGTAGATGTGTGTGTGTAGAGGTGCG
>NC_091299.1:38965427-38990427 GCF_038502225.1 Cherax quadricarinatus | reverse complement strand
GTGTGGAAAGAGGGCAGCCACTGAGTATAGAAAGAGGGCAGCCACTGAGTTTGGAAAGAGAGCAGCCACTGAGTGTGGAAAGACGGCAGCCACTGAGTGTGGAAAGACGGCAACCACTGAGTGTGGAAAGAGGGCAGCCACTGAGTTTGGAAAGAGAGCAGCCACTGAGTGTGGAAAGACGGCAGCCACTGAGTATAGAAAGAGGGCAACCACTGAGTATAGAAAGAGGGCAGCCACTGAGTTTGGAAAGAGGGCAGCCACTGAGTTTGGAAAGAGGGCAGCCACTGAGTTTGGAAAGAGGGCAGCCACTGAGTATAGAAAGAGGGCAACCACTGAGTATAGAAAGAGGGCAGCCACTGAGTTTGGAAAGAGGGCAGCCACTGAGTTTGGAAAGAGGGCAGCCACTGAGTTTGGAAAGAGGGCAGCCACTGAGTATAGAAAGAGGGCAACCACTGAGTATAGAAAGAGGGCAACCACTGAGTGTGGAAAGAGGGCAGCCACTGAGTATAGAAAGAGGGCAACCACTGAGTTTGGAAAGAGAGCAGCCACTGAGTTTGGAAAGACGGCAGCCACTGAGTGTGGAAAGAGAGCAGCCACTGAGTGTGGAAAGAGAGCAGCCACTGAGTGTGGAAAGAGAGCAGCCACTGAGTGTGGAAAGAGAGCAGCCACTGAGTGTGGAAAGAGAGCAGCCACTGAGTGTGGAAAGAGAGCAGCCACTGAGTGTGGAAAGAGAGCAGCCACTGAGTGTGGAAAGAGAGCAGCCACTGAGTGTGGAAAGAGAGCAGCCACTGAGTATAGAAAGAGGGCAACCACTGAGTATAGAAAGAGAGCAGCCACTGAGTTTGGAAAGAGAGCAGCCACTGAGTGTGGAAAGAGAGCAGCCACTGAGTGTGGAAAGAGAGCAGCCACTGAGTGTGGAAAGAGAGCAGCCACTGAGTGTGGAAAGAGAGCAGCCACTGAGTATAGAAAGAGGGCAACCACTGAGTATAGAAAGAGAGCAGCCACTGAGTTTGGAAAGAGAGCAGCCACTGAGTTTGGAAAGAGAGCAGCCACTGAGTATAGAAAGAGAGCAGCCACTGAGTTTGGAAAGAGAGCAGCCACTGAGTATAGAAAGAGAGCAGCCACTGAGTTTGGAAAGAGAGCAGCCACTGAGTTTGGAAAGAGAGCAGCCACTGAGTATGGCTAATATAGAACTATGTCAAATTTTCACCCTTGAAGGTTGAAGGTGTCTTCACCAGTCACCCACTTGACTGTCCACACAACAGAGAAATGATGTCTGACTGAGAGGACGGGCTGAATCTCTAGAAAGGTTTTCCTGCAGTTTACAACTACTTCCTGTCTTCTACAGCGGTGTTCTGTTATTTTTCACATCTCTGTATAACATCGGTGTGTGGGCCGTCTGACTTATTAGCCGACCAGGTTTCCCACCTCCCCTTTTTTTTAATTTATTCTTCGTAACACATTTGTTTTAGCTTAGAGAAGCATGTTGTGAAATGCCCAGCTTCTTCACTGATCACTGCTAGGTCCTCTCTCTCTCTGCTCCCTGAACTTTGTCATACCTCATCTTAAGGCTATGTATGGTTCCTGCCTCCACTACATCACTTGCTAGGCAATTCCACTTCATGACTACTCTGTTGCTGAAGAAATGCTTCCTAACATCCATGTGACTCGTCTGAGTCTTCAGCTTCCAATTGTAACCCCTTCTTTCTGTGTCCCCTCTCTGTAACATCCTGTCTCTGTCCACCTTATCTATTCCAGGCAGTATTTTATATGTCGTTATCATGTCTCCCCTGACCCTCCAATCCTCCAGTGTCGTCAGGCCGATTTCCCTCAATCTTTCTTCGTAGGATATTCCCCTTGAGCTCCGGAACTAATCTTGTTGCAAACCTTTGCACTTTCTCTAATTTTTTGACGTGTTTGACCAGGTGTGGGTTCCAAACTGGTGCTGTATACTCCAGTATGGATTTGATGTACACAGTGTAGTGTCTTGAACGATTCCATAGTAATGTATCGGAACGCTATTTTCAGGTTCGCCAGGCGCCCATATGCTGCAGCAGTTATCTGATTGATGTATGCTTCCGGAGACATGCTCGGTGTTATGGTCACCCCAAGATCTTTCTCCTTGAGTGAAGTTTGAAGTCTTTGGCCACCTAGCCTATACTCTGTCTGCGGTCTTTTTTGCCCTTCCCCAATCTTCATGACTTTACATTTGGCTGGGTTGATTTCGAGAAGCCAGTTGCTGGACCAGGTGTCCAGTCTGTCCAGGTCTCTTTGAAGTCCTGCCTGGTCCTCATATGATTTAATTCTCCTCATTAACTTCACATCATCTGCAAACAGGGACACTTCTGAGTCTAACCCTTCCATCATGTCGTTCACATGTGTGTGTGTGTGTGTGTGTGTGTGTGTGTGTGTGTGTGTGTGTGTGTGTGTGTGTGTGTGTGTGCGTGCGTGCGTGCGTGCGTGCGTGCGTGTGTGCGTGCGTGCGTGCGTGCGTGCGTGCGTGCGGCCGTGCGTGCTTGAATCTGTATTTAAGTATATATGTGTATGAAAATGCACATTTGTATTTACGAATGAATTTTCGTAAGAATGTATGAAAGCATTTATGTACAGACACACGTACGTACATACATACGTGTGTATACTCGTATACCTTTAAATATGAACGTGAATATAAGAATCTAAGAAGACACGAATATACATATTCACGAATAAGTGCACATACGCACACATATACTTACGTACACACGAATACATTTATGCATATACATACACATGTACGTATAAAGGCACGTGTGAACGCTCATACGTACACATGAAGGACGTAGACACTAGGAGAGGCAAGATTATGAAGACAATAAATACTTTGAAAATTTATGTTGGCCCGCATAATGTGGCACATCTGGTGGCCACACGTCCATTGTGGTGGCCACACGTCCATTGTGGTGGCCACACGTCCATTGTGGTGGCCACACGTCCATTGTGGTGGCAACGCGTCCATTGTGGTGGTCACACGTCCATTGTGGTGGCCACACGTCCATTGTGGTGGCCACACGACCATTGTGGTGGCCACACGACCATTGTGGTGGCCACACGTCCATTGTGGTGGCCACACGTCCATTGTGGTGGCCACACGTCCATTGTGGTGGCCACACGACCATTGTGGTGGCCACACGTCCATTGTGGTGGCCACACGACCATTGTGGTGGTAACACGTCCATTGTGGTGGCAACGCGTCCATTGTGGTGGTCACACGTCCATTGTGGTGGCCACACGTCCATTGTGGTGGCAACGCGTCCACTGTGGTGGCCACACGTCCATTGTGGCAGCCACACGTCCATTGTGGTGGCCACACGTCCATTGTGGTGGCAACGCGTCCATTGTGGTGGCCACACGTCCATTGTGGTGGCAACGCGTCCATTGTGGTGGTCACACGTCCATTGTGGTGGCCACACGACCATTGTGGTGGTAACACGTCCATTGTGGTGGCCACACGTCCATAGTGGTGGTAACACGTCCATTGTGGTGGCCACAAGTCCAGTGTGGTGGCCACACGTCCATTGTGGTGGCCACACGTCCATAGTGGTGGCCACACGTCCATTGTGGTGGCAACGCGTCCATTGTGGTGGTCACACGTCCATTGTGGTGGCCACACGTCCATTGTGGTGGCAACGCGTCCATTGTGGTGGCCACACGTCCATTGTGGCAGCCACACGTCCATTGTGGTGGCCACACGTCCATTGTGGTGGCAACGCGTCCATTGTGGTGGCCACACGTCCATTGTGGTGGCAACGCGTCCATTGTGGTGGTCACACGTCCATTGTGGTGGCCACACGACCATTGTGGTGGTAACACGTCCATTGTGGTGGCCACACGTCCATAGTGGTGGTAACACGTCCATTGTGGTGGCCACAAGTCCAGTGTGGTGGCCACACGTCCATTGTGGTGGCAACGCGTCCATTGTGGTGGCCACACGTCCATTGTGGCAGCCACACGTCCATTGTGGTGGCCACACGTCCATTGTGGTGGCCACACGTCCATTGTGGTGGCCACACGTCCATTGTGGTGGCAACGCGTCCATTGTGGTGGCCACACGTCCATTGTGGCAGCCACAAGTCCATTGTGGCAGCCACACGTCCATTGTGGTGGCCACACGTCCATTGTGGTGGCCACACGTCCATCGTGGTGGCCACACGTCCATTGTGGTGGCAACACGTCCATTGTGGTGGCTACACGTCCATTGTGGCAGCCACACGTCCATTGTGATGACCACACGTCCATTGTGGTGTCCACACGTTCTTTGTGGTGGCCACATGTCCATTGTGGTGGCCACACGCCTATTGTGGTGGCCATACGTCAATTGTGGTGGCCACACGTCCAATGTGGTGGCCACACGTCCAGTGTGGTGGTCACACACCCATTGTGGCGGCCACACGTCCATTGTTGTGGCCACACGCCCATTGTGGTAGCCACACGTCCATCATGGTGGCCACACGTCCACTGTGGTGGCCATACATCCATTGTGGTGGCCACACGTCCATTGTGGTGGCCACATGTCCATTGTGGTAGCAACACGTCCATTGTGATGGCCAAACGTCCATTGTGGTGGCCACACGACAATTGTAGTTGCCACACGTCCATTGTGGTGGCCAAACGTCCATTGTGGTGGCCATACGTCCATTGCTGTGGCGACACGTCCATTGTGGTGGCCACACGTTCATTGTGGTAGCCACATGTCCATTGTGATGGCCACACGTCCATTGTGGTGGCCACACGACCATTGTGGTGGCCACACGTCCATTGTGATGGCAACACGTCCATTGTGGTGGCCACAAGTCCAGTGTGGTGGCCATACGTTCAGTGTGGTGGTCACACGTCCACTGTAGTAACCATAAGTCCACTGTGTTGACCCTACGATCAGTGTGGTAACCATACGTCCACTGTGGTAGCAATACGTCCACTGTGGTGGCCATACGTCCAGTGTGGTGGCCACACGTCCAGTGTGGTGGCCACACGTCTAATGTGGTGGCCACACGTCCAGTGTGGTGACCATAAGTCCAGCGAGGTGGCCACGCGTCCACTGTGGTGGCCATACGTTCAGTGTGGTGGTCATACGTCCAGTGTGGTGGTCATACGTCCAGTGTGGTGGCCACGCGTCTACTGTGGTGGCCATACGTCTAGCGTGATGGAGACGTAGTGAAGGAAGAAGCAATGAAGGAAGCAAATAGTGAAGGAAGCAATTAGATAAGGAAGAAATAATGAAGGAAGCAAGTAATGAAGGAAGTAAGCAGTGAAGGAAGCAAGTAATGAAGGAAGGAAGTGGTGAAGAAAGCAAGTAATGAAGGAAGTAAGCAGTGAAGGAAGCATGTAATGAAGGAAGTAAGCAGTGAAGGAAAGCAGTAATGAAGGAAGTAAGTAATGATGGAAGCAAGTAATAAAGGAAGCAAGTGATGAAGGAAGCAAGTAATGAAGGAAGAAAGTAATGAAGGAAGCAAGTGATGAAGTAAGCAAGCAGTGAAAGAAGTAATGAAGAAAGTAAGAAGTGAAGGAAGAAAATAATAAAGGAAGGAAATAGTGAAAGAAGCAAGTAATGAAGGAAGCAAGTAATGAAGGAAGCAAGTGATGAAGTAAGCAAGCAGTGAAGGAAGTAATGAAGGAAGTAAGCAGTGAAGGAAGAAAGTAATAAAGGAAGGAAATAGTGAAGGAAGCAAGTAATGAAGGAAGCAAGTAGTGAAGGAAGCAAGTAATGAAGGAAGGAAGTAGTGAAGGAAGCAAGTAGTGATGGAAGCAAGTAGAGAAGGAAGCAAGTAATGAAGGAAGCAAGTAGTGAAGGAAGCAAGTAATGAAGAAAGCAAGTCGTGAAGGAAGCAAGTAGAGAAGGAAACAAGTAAAGAAGGAAGCAAGTAATGAAGGAAGCAAGTAGTAAAGGAAGGAAGTAGAGAAGGAAACAAGTAAAGAAGGAAGCAAGTAATGAAGGAAGCAAGTAGTGAGGGAAGCAAGTAGAGAATGAAGCAAGTAATGAAGGAAGCAAGTAGTGAAGGAAGAAAGTAGAGAAGAAAACAAGTAAAGAAGGAAGCAAGTAATGAAGGAAGCAAGTAGTGAGGGAAGCAAGTAGAGAATGAAGCAAGTAATGAAGGAAGCAAGTAGTGAAGGAAGAAAGTAGAGAAGGAAACAAGTAAAGAAGGAAGCAAGTAATGAAGGAAGCAAGTAGTGAGGGAAGCAAGTAGAGAAGGAAGGAAGTAATGAAGGAAGCAAGTAGTGAAGGAAGGAAGTAGAGAAGGAAGCAAACAGTAAAGGAAACAAGTAGAGAATGAAGCAAGTAATGAAGGAAGCAAGTAGTGAAGGAAGCAAGTAATGAAGGAAGCAAGTAATGAAGGAAGCAATTAGTGAAAGAAGCAAATAGTGAAGGAAGCAAGTAGTGGAAGAAACAAGAAATGAAAGAAGCATCTGTTTGAGAACAACTGTGAAAGAAGTACCAAAATAATACAGAAATAATAATTAAGGAATGAAGGATTGGGTAGACACACTTTGTGTGGGAAAGAAGCTTCGATTAATGAAAGAAGTGAGAGAAATAAGCATCAAGGAGGGAAAGAAGGGAGAGAAAGAAGCATTGAAAAGCGAAAGTATCGAAAAGAAGTGAATATAAAGCAATGGCAGTAATAAAGAGAGACAAGGAAAACAGTAATGAAAGAAGGTGTGAGGCAAGGATTCGAGGAAAAGGGGAAAGAGGAGGAAGAGGAGGATGATAGGTAGAAAAGAAAGAAAATGGAGAACATTTTTCCTTCCTAGGAAAATATTAGGTAATTTACAATTTTAATTTCAAGCCGAGTGGGATGCCACCGGCACCACTGAGAGAGAGAGAGAGAGAGAGAGAGAGAGAGAGAGAGAGGGAGAGAGAGAGAGAGAGAGAGAGAGATTTTAAATGAGATGGTGTAGGTAACAGCTCTAAGCTTATTAATAAAGTGAGAGAGGGAGAGTAAGAGTGAGAGTAAGAGAGTAGGGCCAGTATGTCTGCACTGAAGCAGTCTACTGAGAACTGTTCTCTTTCTCTCTCTCTTTCTCTCTCTCTCTCTCTCTCTCTCTCTCTCTCTCTCTCTCTCTCTCTCTCTCTCTCTCTCTCTCTCTCTCTCTCTCTCTCTCTCTCTCTCTCTCTCTCTCTCTCTCTCTCTCTCTCTCTCTCTCTCACTCATTGTCAGGGTATTTTTTACAAATATTATTTTGTCCATAAAATGTTGCAAGAGTTTCAGTGTTGCAGTTCTGGTGTTAACACCGCACTCGATGGTCCACAAAATAACAATGTATTATTAAATTATTCAGATAGTGTAGAAATACTATTATTTGTAAATCAAATTTTAATATTTTCCTTCATTAAATAATACTGGAAAAACTATAATTTGTATCACACACACACACACACACACACACACACACACACACACACACACACACACACACACACACACACACACACACACACACACACACACACACACACACACACACACACACAAGAGGCGGGGCCAGGAACTGAGTATCGACTCCTGCAACTACATTTAGGTGAGTACAATTAGGTGAGTACACACACAGTCACATCAGGAGGAAAACAGTAGTCAAAGATCAGGTAATCAAGCTGAGGAATGAAGGAAGAGGGGAGATCACAAGTAACGACCAAGAAGTATGTTAGGAGCTCAACATGAGATTTAAAATTGTAAAGAAGAATTTACAGTGGGGACAGAAAGGACTCCGAAAAAACCGAGTGGTGAGGTGCACCATCAAGTGCTGGACACAATACACACAACCTAAGAGGAGGTGAAGAGGCTCCTAAGCGAACCAGATATCTTAAAGGTGATGGGGCCGGACATCTCTTCATGAGTCCTGAGAGAGGGAGCTGTGTGTGCCACTTACAGCAATCTTTAACACTATCGAAACAGGGCGACTACCTGAGGTGTGGAAGACAGCAAATGTTGTCCCAGTTTTTAAGACAGGAGACAGACATGCAACAGACCAGTGTCATTGACCTGTATAGTATGCAAAGTCATGGAGAAGATTATCAGGAGAAGAGTGGTGAAGCACGGCACGCCAACAAGCACGGTTTCAGGGAAGGGACAACCTATGTCACAAACCTACTAGAGTTTTACGACAAGGTGGTGGAAGTTAGCCAAGAGAGAGAGGGGGTGGGTAGAATGCATTTTCCTGGACTGTAAGAAGGCTTTCGACACAGTTTCTCACATGAGATTAGTGGAAAAACTGGAGGACCGGACAGGTACAACAGGGAAGGCATTGCAATGGATCAGAGAATACCTGTCAGGAAGGCAACACCGAGTCATGGTATGTGACGTGGTGTCAGAGTGAGCACGTGTAACGAGCGGGGTTCCACTTGCGTCAGTCCTAGGACCGGTACTGTTTCTGGTGTATGTGAATGACATGACGGAAGGGATAGACTCAGAAGTGCTCCTGTTTGCAGACGAGAATGAGGAGAATTGAATCGGATGAGGATCAGGCAAGACTACAAAAGGATCTGGACAGGCTGCAGGCCTAGTCCAGCAACTGGCTCCAGGAGTTTAACCCCACTAAGTGCAAAGTCATGAAGATCCGGGAAGGCCAGGAAGGCCGTAGACAGAGTACATTCTAGGGGGGCCAAAGACTGCAAACCTCATTCAAGGAATAGGATCTCGGGGTGAGTATAATACCGAGAACATCTCCTGAGGCGCACATCAACCAAATAACTGCTGCAGCATATGGACGACTGGCACACTTAAGATAGCATTCCGACACCTTAGTAAGGAATCGTTCAAGACTGTACACAGTATACGTCAGGCCGATATTGGAGAATGCAGGACCAGTATGGAACCCACAACTGGTCAAGCTCGTCAGGAAATTTGAGAAAATGCAAAAGTTTGGAACAAGACTAGTCCCGGAGCTAAGGGGCATGTCATACGAGAGATTAAGGGTAATCGACCTGACGACACTGGAGAACAAGAGGGATAAGAGGGACACGATAACGACATATAAAATACTGAGAGAAATTGACAATGTGGACAGAGACAGAATGTTCCTGAGACGGCATACAGCAACAACGGGTCACAATCGGAAGCTGATGGGTCAGATGAGTCACAGGGATGTTAGGATATATTTCTTCAGTCATAGAGTTGTCAGGAAGTGGAATAGTTTGGAAAGTGATGTAGCGAAGGAAGGATCTATACATAGCTTTAAGAAGAGGTATGACAAGGCTCATGGAGCAGGGAGAGAGTGGACCTAGTAGCTACCAGTGAAGAGGCGGGACCAGGAGCTATGACTCGACGCCTGCAACACAATTACATCGACTCCAGGCTGAGGGACTGATTACCTCAAACTCCTTCTGACCTTTAATCATTCTCCTTTGTATGGACTGGTGAAGACACTGTGTGGCGAAACGTTTCCACAATAAAGATACCCAAGTGTTGCACATGTGTTTAATTAATTAACTTGACGGTTCTCTCAACTATTGATCTATAGTGTGATCAGTGCTAAGGAGGATCCCAACGCTTAGATCAATGCTGAGGATAATCTCAGTGATTTGATCGAAATTTCTACAGTTTCATTTCACGTTTATCTTGAAAATATTGGTTGTCTGAGTGTTACATCCTCCTGGACTAGGCTTACAAGGGGTGAAAATATTGGTTGTCTGAGTGTTACATCCTCCTGGACTAGGCTTACAAGGGGTGAAAATATTGGTTGTCTGAGTGTTACATCATCCTGGACTAGGCTTACAAGGGGTGAGAATGTTGGTTGTCTGAGTGTTACATCCTCCTGGACTAGGCTTACAAGGGGTGAAAATATTGGTTGTCTGAGTGTTACATCATCCTGGACTAGGCTTACAAGGGGTGAAAATGTTGTTTGTCTGAGTGTTACATCCTCCTGGACTAGGCTTACAAGGGGTGAAAATATTGGTTGTCTGAGTGTTACATCCTCCTGGACTAGGCTTACAAGGGGTGAAAATGTTGTTTGTCTGAGTGTTACATCATCCTGGACTAGGCTTACAAGGGGTGAGAATGTTGGTTGTCTGAGTGTTACATCATCCTGGACTAGGCTTACAAGGGGTGAAAATATTGGTTGTCTGAGTGTTACATCCTCCTGGACTAGGCTTACAAGGGGTGAAAATGTTGGTTGTCTGAGTGTTACATCCTTCTGGACTAGGCTTACAAGGGTTAAAATGTTGGTTGTCTGAGTGTTACATCCTCCTGGACTAGGCTTACAAGGGGGTGAGATTAAAGTTACAATTTTACGGTGACTCACCTCGGGGAAAATGTTGACGGTGTTAAAAGTAAGTAATTGGTCAAGTTTCAGAGTAATTAGAGTATATTTTGTTCCGCCGTTGGTGAGCGTACTGGGTATTTTTTTATTCCTAAAATTGAGAATTCTGGAATACCATATTTTTTTTTGTTTTAGATTCTCAATAATTCGTAGGAAAAAATGTAGTTAGACATTCATGTTTAATGTTTGCACACGAGCCAGGAAGTGCTTACGCAAGGACGTGTGTACAGCAAAGCATGTAATTCCTGTTTGCTCGTTCGTCTTAAGTTGAGAGTTAATTAGAAGTATCTTAATGACTTATATTACTGTTGTCATCCATCTTGCTGGGCGTTAAGCTCTTGGTTTGTGAAAGCTCTAACCACTAGATGGAACATCGACTAAGAAAATTACTGTCAGCTCAAGAAGCTTCCTATAATCTGCTCGTGGATTAATTTTGTCAAATGTTGCTTGTATATGGTGTGTGTAGATTATTTCTTTTCAGAGCAAGTGGACGTACATAACCTAGTAGTGCTCTTCGAATATCATTTTCCAGGATTTTCTAATAACCTTCAAACAGATAAACAACAAGTCCGGTGGTTATACTGCAACTCGTATTGAGATGCGTGATACAACAGTTTTACTGATATGGAAGTTGTTTTCCCAGATTATTTTCAGTGATTGTACAAACTCCTTGTTTGCTACCAGTATTACTAATAGTGATATCAAACACATGACTGCACACGATCACGCAAGTTGCAACCATCTAAGGAGCCTATTACGGCTACTGCAATTTGTTCATCTGTTCCTGTGAGAGGCTTGTTCAGTGCAACAAGCTAGTTTTTTGTATTCTCACTTCCTCTAATATCTGAGACTAATTTTCCATCGTAATGAACAATAAGAAGAATATCAGCATGAAAGGTTTACCCAGTGTCAGCGGCAATCTCTTCTTTTGCCTATCCCTCTTCTTTCTTTGCAATGTTCTTTTATTAATGTGAACATTGTCAAGAATATTCAAGAGAAGTAGCATCAGCTGAAAGGACAGTAGCATATTTGCGATCAGTTATTTTCGTCCAGTTACGGACCACAAACATGTTATGGGAGGCAGAGTTTAGGCCTGCTCAACAATCTTTATTTGGGTGATGTTTCTGGGGTACTTGACGTACCTGACAGTTCGTCGATGCTGCTGCTATTTATAATAACTGTTCCAAGAATACTCTTTTGGTTAGTCTCCGCTTCTTTCTAATCTTTCATTTACATCTTGTCTTTTTCGCTCTAACAGTTCTTGATGAGTTGGTTTCTTGTTAACATCCGTCAAGAAACTTTTCTTGTCCTTTTTCTCCCTCAGCAATCAGGAAGAAATTTTATTTTATTTGTTGATATTCTAGGCAATGTGTACTAATAGGCTATGTCAAAATAATCATCTAAACCAATTTGAAAAGTAGATTTTTTTTTTTATTTGAGTTTTAGAAAGCTTTGACTTTTACTCTCACATTGCCCGCAAACTTTCATACATTTTCTGCACCTCTGACAGCTCATGATCTTCGACTATATTAGTTATTCTCCATTTACTCCCCCCCCCTCCCCAAAAATAATACCTCATAACAAACACTTTTTGGATGCGCCATTTACAATCATCCAGGTTATGGAGTTGAATACACACGAAGGCTGAGGGACTGAACACCTCATGTCTACACCTCCACTATTTCTGTCGTCTCCTCTGTATTTCTACTGAAAAAGCCTGCTGAGTACGCGAACCGTTTCGTCACTCATCTGCTTGTCGGTATTGTATACCTTTAAGATGATATATACCACTGTGACTATGGTGTTACGCCTAACCGAACATACATATAATTCCATCTGTTTGGTATAACACCGCAATGGAATCGAACAGTTGATAACACTGACACATTTATTCTGAATAACTGTTGAATTTCTTTGCATTTAGTGCAGTAACTGGACGTGAGAGAAGGAGCATGTTAGGTCAAATGATAACGAAATTAAACATATGACATTTATAGAGTTTCTAAAACAGAGAAGCGTTTCAGTTGACCTACTGACCTCTACTGGAATTCCTTTAAGTCACATCGGACATTACTCTAGTTGATGGCAAGGGATTCATTAAATAGTGTGCTAGCACTTTGCCCGTTTATCAAAATAGACCAAACTAATATACTTCTCCCATCATGATATGAATATTTAGAGGGGAAGATGGGTGCTCTAAGATCATCCTGATCTGTAGCCCCTAATACTTCGAAGAGGAATGTGGCATTAGCAATAACATCTTTCACGCTTCATGCTGGACAGCAGACAAAAAAGCTCGGAAAATACTTTCCAGGCCTGAAGATGACATTGTTAGCTACAGACATTTCCTTTCTCTCAAAGGTAGCACCGTAGTTATCATCCCACTGGCTCTAGAGGAAAGTACAGTGTAGCCACGGACAGTGTAGCCACAGCTGCACCTGAGGCAAGACTCAACACTGACAGTGTAGCCACAGCTGCACCTGAGGCAAGACTCAACACTGACAGTGTAGCCACAGCTGCACCTGAGGCAAGACTCAACACTGACAGTGTAGCCACAGCTGCACCTGAGGCAAGACTCAACACTGACAGTGTAGCCACAGTTGCACCTGAGGCAAGACTCAACACTGACAGTGTAGCCACAGCTGCACCTGAGGCAAGACTCAACACTGACAGTGTAGCCACAGCTGCACCTGAGGCAAGACTCAACACTGACAGTGTAGCCACAGCTGCACCTGAGGCAAAGCTCAACACTGACAGTCTAGCCACAGCTGCACCTGAGGCAAGGCTCAACACTACCAGTGTAGCCACAGCTGCACCTGAGGCAAAGCTCAACACTGACAGTCTAGCCACAGCTGCACCTGAGGCAAGGCTCAACACTACCAGTGTAGCCACAGCTGCACCTGAGGCAAAGCTCAACACTGACAGTGTAGCCACAGCTGCACCTGAGGCAAGGCTCAACACTAACAGTGTAGCCACAGCTGCACCTGAGGCAAAGCTCAACACTGACAGTGTAGCCACAGCTTCACCTGAGGCAAGGCTCAACACCGACAGTGTAGCCACAGCTCCACCTGAGGCCTTCACCAACACTAACACTGACTGATAATATCAGGTTTTCTCCCACGCTGGAGTAAGCGCTTTGGTAAGAAAGAAAGATGGAGATAGGGAGAGTAAGCTGGGTTATTTTGGGGTTGTGGGTTGAAGTTAACTGAGGTTATTTTAAGGTTAGCAGAGTCTTGGGGTTCAGGATTTTTAGTGTTGTTGAGGAGTTGTTGGTGTTTAAGAGAAAGACAAACATATATACAAAGAAACATGAATCAGATCAAGTGTGATGACAAGTACATGTGACCCATGGGGGCCTAAGAACTAGGCCCAGAATGGGTTTACAGGGGTATATCCGGATTTATATCTATAGTTCATTTATCTGTTAAAAACAGATTAAGAAAATTGTCTTAATATCTCTGGTATCTTATTTTCATTAATAAGATATCTTGACATATCACATGGGTTCAAGGAGCTTCAGAGTCCCTATAATTGGTAAGACGAGGGGAATCTCGGGAAATATTCAGTTCACAAGACCTGATGAGGTTATATAATTTGTAGTTCCCTCAGAATATGAAGTAGCAGTCCGTCTTTTACAAGGTTTTAGTCAATTTGACAATCTGTCAGGGATAATAACTCAGTGTTAGAGTTATCCCTATATTTTTGCCAATATTTTCCTAGTCCATGTTCATCCTTTTTCTCACATGGCCAAGATTTACCTCTTGAGAAGACCGATCACTGCAGTAACCAATGTACAAGTGTCACCTGAGGCCAGCCAGAGGTGAGGTAGAAACAGCGTTATTGATTGTAGTTACCTTGTTATATTGTTGCTCTACTGTCTGTTCTGTTGTCGTTCTACTGTGGTCAGCTTGTGTTACTGCGGTCCTACTGGGCAGCTGCAGTCTACAGGGAAGTTTCGTGGTGTCGCTAACACAGCTTCATTTGGTGGTGACGTTCTCACAGCATCAGGTGGTGGTGACCATCTCACGACATGTGGTGGTGACCCTCTCACAACATGTGGTGGTGAACTTCTCAAAGCAACATGTGGTGATCAGACTATCACAGTATCGTGTTGTGGTCACACTACCACAGCATCATGGGGTGGACACATTGCCACAACATCATGTGCTGGTGACGCTCTCACAACATCATGTGGTGGTCACACTACCACAGCATCATGTGGTGGTGACGCTCTCACATCATGTGGTGGCCACACTACCACAGCATCATGTGGTGGAAACCCTCTCACAACAACATGTGGTGGTGACCCTCTCACAACAACATGTGGTGGTGACCTTCTCACAGCAACATGTGGTGGACCCACTACCACACCATCGTGTGTTGGTCACACTACCACAGCATCATGGGGTGGACACATTGCCATAACATCATGTGATGGTGACGCTCTCACAGCATCATGTGGTGGTCACCCTCTCACAGAATTATGTGGTCACGCTGCCACAGCGTTATGTGGTGGACCCACTACCACAGCATAATGTGGTGGTCACACTACCACAGCATCATGTGGTGGTCACACTACCACAGCATCATGTGGTGGACCCACTACCACAGCATCATGTGGTCACACTACCACAGCATCATGGGGGGAACACATTACCACAGCATCATGGGGTGGACACATTACCACAGCATCATGGGGGAACACATTACCACAGCATCATGGGGGGAACACATTACCACAGCATCATGTGGTGGACACATTACCACAGCATCATGGGGGAACACATTACCACAGCATCATGTGGTGAACACATTACCACAGCATCATAGGGTGGACACATTACCACAGCATCATGTGGTGGACACATTACCACAGCATCATGGGGTGGACACATTACCACAGCATCATGTGGTGGACACATTACCACAGCATCATGGGGTGGACACATTACCACAGCATCATGTGGTGGACACATTACCACAGCATCATGGGGTGGACACATTACCACAGCATCATGGGGGAACACATTACCACAGCATCATGGGGGAACACATTACCACAGCATCATGGGGGAACACATTACCACAGCATCATGGGGGAACACATTACCACAGCATCATGGGGGAACACATTACCACAGCATCATGGGGCGGACACATTACCACAGCATCATGGGGCGGACACATTACCACAGCATCATGGGGGAACACATTACCACAGCATCATGGGGGAACACATTACCACAGCATCATAGGGTGGACACATTACCACAGCATCATGGGGCGGACACATTACCACAGCATCATGGGGTGGACACATTACCACAGCATCATGGGGTGGACACATTTCCACAGCATCATGGGGGAACACATTACCACAGCATCATGGGGTGGACACATTACCACAGCATCATGGGATGGACACATTACCACAGCATCATGGGGGAACACATTACCACAGCATCATGGGGTGGACACATTACCATAACATCACATGGTGGTGACGCTCTCACAGCATCATGTGGTGGTCACCCTCTCGCAGCATTATGTGGTGGACCCACTACCACAGAATCATGTGGTGGTCACACTACCACAGCATCATGTGGTGGACACACTACCACAGTACAATGTTGTGGACACACTACCACAGCATCATGGGGTGGGCACATTGCCATAATATCATGTGGTGGTGACGCTCTCACAGCATCATGTGGTGGTCACCCTCTCACAGTATTATGTGGTGGACATACTACTGCAGCATCATGTGGTGGACACACTACCACAGCATTATGTGGTGGGCATACTACCACAGCATTATGTGGTGGACACATTACCACAGCATTATATCAGCATAATATCATGTGGTGGTGACGCTCTCACAGCATCATGTGGTAGTCAGCATTATGTGGTGGACATACTACCGCAACATCATGTGGTGGACACACTACCACAGCATTATGTGGTGGGCATACTAACACAGCATTATGTAGTGGACACACTACCACAGCATTATGTGGTTAACACACTACCACAGCATTATGTGGAGGACACATTACCACAGCATCCTGTGGTAGTCACACTGCCACAGCATCATGTGGTCACACTACCACAGCATCATATGGTCACACTACTACAGCATCATGTGGTCACACTACCACAGCATCAAGTGGTCACACTACCACAGCATCATGTCACACTACCACAGCATCATGTGGTCACACTACTACAGCATCATGTGGTGGTCACACTGCCACAGCATCATGTGGTGGTCACACTGCCACAACATCATGTGGTGGTCACACTACCACAGCATCATGTGGTGGTCACACTGCCACAACATCATGTGGTGGTCATAGTGCCACAGCATCATGTGGTGGTCACCCTGCCACAGCATCATGTGGTCGTCACACTGCCACAGCATCATGTGGTTACACTACCACAGCATCATGGGGTGGACACATGGTCATAATATCATGTGGTGGTGACTCTCTAACAGCATCATGTGGTGGTAACACTACCACAGCATCATGTGGTCACAATACCACAGCATCATGTGGTCACACTATCACAGCATCATGTGGTCACGCTACCACAGCATCATGTCACACTACCACAGCATCATGTGGTCACACTACTACAGCATCATGTGGTGGTCACACTGCCACAGCATCATGTGGTGGTCACCCTGCCACAGCATGATGTGGTGGTCACCCTGCCACAGCATAATGTGGTGGTCACACTGCTACAGCATCATGTGATGGACACACTACATTATGCTGTGGTCACCCTGCCACAGCATAATGTGGTGGTCACACTGCTACAGCATCATGTTATGGACACACTACATTATGTGGTGGTCACACTGCCACAGAATCATGTGGTGGACACAGTACATTATGTGGTGATCACCCTGCCACAGCATCATGTGGTGGTCACACTGCCACAGCATCATGTGGTGGTCACCCTGCCACAGCATCATGTGGTGGTCACATTGCCACAGCATCATGTGGTGGTCACCCTGCCACAGCATCATGTGGTGGTCACACTGCCACAGCATCATGTGGTGGTCACCCTGCCACAGCATCATGTGGTGGTCACCCTGCCACAGCATCATGTGGTGGTCACCCTGCCACAGCATCATGTGGTGGTCACACTGCCACAACATGACGTGGTGGTCACCCTGCCACAGCATCCTGTGGTGGTCACACTGCCACAACATCATGTGGTGGTCACCCTGCCACAGCATCATGTGGTGGTCACACTGCCATAGCATCATGTGGTGGTCACCATGCCACAGCAGCATGTGGTGGTCACACTGCCACAGCATCATGTGGTGGTCACACTGCCACAGCATCATGTGGTGGTCACCCTACCACAGCATCATGTGGTGGTCACCCTGCCACAGCATCATGTGATGGTCACACTGCCACAGCATCATGTGGTGGTCACCCTGTCACAGCATCATGTGGTGGTCACACTGCCACAGCATCATGTGGTGGTCACCCTGCCACTGCATCATGTGGTGGTCACCCTGCCACAGCATCATGTGGTGGTCACACTGCCACAGCATCATGTGGTGGTCACACTGCCACAGCATCATGTGGTGGTCACCCTACCACAGCATCATGTGGTGGTCACCCTGCCATAGCATCATGTGATGGTCACACTGCCACAGCATCATGTGGTGGTCACCCTGTCACAGCATCATGTGGTGGTCACACTGTCACAGCATCATGTGGTGGTCACCCTGCCACTGCATCATGTGGTGGCCACCCTGCCACAGCATCATGTGGTAGTCACACTGCCACACCATCATGTGGTGGTCACACTGCCACAGCATCATGTGGTGGTCACAATGCCACAGCATCATGTGGTGGTCACACTGCCACAGCATCATGTGGTGGTCACACTGCCACAGCATCATGTGGTGGTCACACGGCCACAGCATCATGTGGTGGTCACACTGCCACTGCATCATGTGGTGGTCACACTGCCACAGCATCATGTGGTGGTCACCCTGCCACAGCATCATGTGGTGGTCACACTGCCACAGCATCATGTGGTGGTCACCCTGTCACAGCATCATGTGGTGGTCACACTGCCACAGCATCATGTGGTGGTCACCCTGCCACTGCATCATGTGGTGGTCACCCTGCCACAGCATCATGTGGTGGTCACACTGCCACAGCATCATGTGGTTTTCACACTGCCACAGCATCATGTGGTGGTCACCCTACCACAGCATCATGTGGTGGTCACCCTGCCATAGCATCATGTGATGGTCACACTGCCACAGCATCATGTGGTGGTCACCCTGTCACAGCATCATGTGGTGGTCACACTGTCACAGCACCATGTGGTGGTCACCCTGCCACTGCATCATGTGGTGGTCACCCTGCCACAGCATCATGTGGTAGTCACACTGCCACACCATCATGTGGTGGTCACACTGCCACAGCATCATGTGGTGGTCACAATGCCACAGCATCATGTGGTGGTCACACTGCCACAGCATCATGTGGTGGTCACACTGCCACAGCATCATGTGGTGGTCACACGGCCACAGCATCATGTGGTGGTCACACTGCCACTGCATCATGTGGTGGTCACACTGCCACAGCATCATGTGGTGGTCACCCTGCCACAGCATCATGTGATGGTCACACTGCCACAGCATCATGTGGTGGTCACACTGCCACAGCATCATGTGGTGGTCACACTGCCACAGCATCATGTGGTGGTCACCCTGCCACAGCATCATGTGGTGGTCACCCTCCCACAGCATCATGTGATGGTCACACTGCCACAGCATCATGTGGTGGTCACACTGCCACAACATCATGTGGTGGTCACCCTGCCACAGCATCATGTGGTGGTCACACTGCCACAGCATCATGTGGTGGTCACACTGCCACACCATCATGTGGTGGTCACCCTGCCACAGCATCATGTGGTGGTCACACTGCCACAGCATCATGTGGTGTGGGGGGTCCTGACACGTGTTCACACAGCTGCCAGCATAACGCGGCTGCTAACAAATATTCATAGGCACATAAATTTTTTATCAATAAAACTCGAAATTCCGCACTATCGCGTGTCGTCCCCCCAGCCAGACCTATATAGAATTTTTTTTTATTTCTTTCAGACTGCGTACACAGGCATACACTTCATACACTGGCATACACTTCATACACTGGCATACACTTCATACACTGGCATACACTTCATACACTGGCATACACTTCATACGAAGGCATACACTTCGTTCACTGGCATATACTTCATACACTGGCAAACACTTCATACACTGGCATACACTTCATACACTGGCAGGTACTTCATGCACTGGCATACACTTCATACACTGGCAGGTACTTCATGCACTGGTATACACTTCATACACTGGCAGATACTTCATACACTGGCATACACTTCATACACTGGCATACACTTCATACACTGGCAGGTACTTCATACACTGGCATACACTTCATACACTGGCAGGTACTTCATGCACTGGCATACACTTCATACACTGACATGCACTTCATACACTGGCATACACTTCATACACAGGCATACACTTCATACGAAGTCATGCACTTCACACAAAGGCGTCCACTTCATACACTGGCATGCACTTCATACACTGGCATACACTTCATACACAGACATACACTTCATACACAGACATACACTTCATACACAGACATACACTTCATACAAAGGCATATGCTTCATACACAGACGTACACTTCATATGCAGACTATTACGACCTAGGTAAGGATGGCCTATTATCCTGGGAGTAAAGGGAGCTTGGAGTGAAATAAACACAGCTAAAATCTTTGAATTATATTTTCCTTCACCAAGTATAACAGAAGTATGTACATTATATACACTATGTACAGCAAATAGGTATTAGTGCATGCCACGGTAGTCAAGGGAAAACAGCAGCCAGAGATAAGTGACAACTGTGCTTCAACCAGCAGCAGAATGAAAATGATAAGAGTGAAAAGGTGAATGGTAACCACGTCACCTTCACAATTGCCAGATCCACATTATGATTGGCTGAAGCTAGGTACTGATCTGATGATGGGGCCCGATTGGATCGTCAGACCCTTAGTGCCTGGTTTGCTGGTTGGGGAGATAGTCTATGTGAGAATCTGGACATACTCTGAATAAAGGCTACATACTCTTTGCATGCAACACCCCGACCCCAAGAGGACTCACTACTGGGCTTCCACCTCCATGGGTAAAGTGCCACCATGGCTCAGTATAATGGAACTGCCTTTCCTCTCAACCATCCAACTCATTAGATAGAGCTCAGCTTTATTTGCAACATAAAGCCAAACTCTAAACTTAGAGCAGACAGCAGACTGTAGGGTTAACGTAGGTCCAAGATACCTGCGGACGGTAGCAAAATATCCTCTCACTAAAAAAAAAAAAAGAACACATCATTAAATATTCAGTATACACAAAAGGGAAAAAAAAGAGCAAATTTTTTTACTCATAGTCCCTAACACATCCTAACCTAATACATTACCTGCGGGATGATGAATCAGCCAGCGTATTTTTTTTTACCAGCGATGTGACAAATTTTATGTTAAAAAAACCATACCCCGGCTGGGATTGAACCCGCGGTCAGAGAGTCTCAAAACTCCAGCCCGTCGCGTTAGCCACTAGACCAGCTAGTCACGGCCACGCTAGCTGGAGATTCGTCTGTAAAAACTTGCATTTGTGGTCACAGTGGTGCCTGTGCTAACCTTCCTATGGTGTAGAAATATACCTAGTTGGACGAATCTTATTGTGGCTAGCTGGTCTAGTGGCTAACGCGACGGGCTGGAGTTTTGAGACTCTCTGACCGCGGGTTCAATCCCAGCCGGGGTATGATTTGTTTGCAATCGTGTCATTATAATTTCGTGAGTCATTTATGTTAAAAAGTTGCAGCTGGAGACTCCATCTCATGAGTTTTGTGTTGTGGTTCTTCATAGATTGAATGTAAACCAGAGGATTGTGGTCACTGTAAACTGTGACCACTTGAGTTGACTGGCCCACGTAAATGTTTAAATTTTCTAATGCCAGTATCAGAGCGAGGGCTTCTTTTTCAGTTGTGGAGTAGACCCTCCGGTAAGGCTGATACTTGGCTGAGTAATAGGCCACAGGCTGCAAACGATCGTCCCAGATAGCAGAAGTACTGCCCCCACCCTTGACTCACAAACATCAACCTGTAATGTAAAGGATTTTGAGAAATCTGGGAACAGAAAAATAGGTGCAGTACAAAGGATTCTTTTTGTTTTCCTAAAAACATTTGGACATTCTGGGGTCCAATTAAAGGGGATTTTGTGAATGGTAAGGGAGGTTAGAGAGGCCACAACATCTGTAAAATTTTTACAGAATCTTCTATAAAATCACACCATACCTAGGAAATATTGGAGGGATTTCGTATCCTGAGGTACTAGATAACTTTTAATGACAAGAATTTTAGCAAATTTAGGGGCCACTTTGCCATTACCTACTTCATTGCCCAAAAAGTTAATAGTAGACTGGCAAAAGGATGACCTGGAAAAATTAACAGTTAAGTGGAAACTCTTGAAGGTCTCAAAGAGAGCCTTAAGCCTGAAAATATGTTAATCCCAAGTATCTGACACAACTACAATGTCATCTAGGTAAGCTGCCATGCCTTCAAGTCCTTTAATAGCCTTATGGATCAGTTTCTGGAATGATGTCGGCGAGTTTTTCACTCTGAAAGGGGTTACTATATATTGATAATGACCTGCTGGAATTACGAAGGCAGAGATTTCCTTTGCCTCATATGTTAAAACCCTTTACCAGCCACTCCTAGGAAAAATGAGAGTTTCGAAATTTATTTCCTATGAATGGACAGAATATCTCAATGTAAGGGAAATGAGCCCCTATAAATGGATTTCTAAAAATAAGTTTTCGTTCAACTGCCATTATTTGACGCCCGTGCGTCAGTTGTCCCGCCCGGTAAGGGTGTCAGATTTTGAATGTTGCAAATTTGCTGTTGTTAATAAAACACCAAATAAGTATTTTTCTAATTTATTATACAAATAGACAATATCAAAAACATAAACTGAACTTGTTTCCAAACATTCTGTAAGTATAAAAAAGAAATATAAAAATGAACCAAAGATCAACATGGACACATTGCAAAGGGATAAAACTTTCAAGTCCCATATTCCTGAATTTCCTGAGAAAGAGCAATCATTCTAGATCAATAAGTGTTACAATGAAAGGCTATGAAACAATTTATTTCCTTCTTGATGCATAGATTTACTTTGCATACGGTATAGGAAAATAAGGATGTGACATGATTTTTCTTTGTCAGGGTACTCCTCGATCGTAATGGCTTTCTTTTTGTGAACTAATTTAGGCTTTTTGGATGGCCTATATGCCTGCTTATCATCACTTGACACCTCTGCATCCGGTGGCAAGTATTCATCACCACTGTCAAGCAATTGCAGGTCATCTGGCTCTGGATCTAAGTCACTTTCCTCCAAAATGCACACATATTTGGAGTTTTCTTTGGAGGGTTCACCATAAAACAGTTTCTCATTGATCTGGAAGGACAATAAAAACGCTCCGCACACATCCAGACCACTACAGAATTCATATATGCATTAGAATTTTTTTTAGAAATATTTATTTACTGAAATTGCTAATTGGGCCTTGACTGGTGAGACCATGTGTGCTCACTCATTTTTCTTTGCACTTTTTTCAATTGCATGGTGCACTCACATTATGCTTCACACAGACTTTATATATATGTCAAAATATGGCTAAAATATTCATTAATGCACTAGACACAAAAATAGTACTTACCTACATTGCAGAGGGTAAAATCCAGGAGTATATGAGTGTCACTCAAGGAATAAAATGGCTCTCGGTGATGCCAAGCTAGAAGTATTTACATTTTGGTCTCTTAACCAATGGGAAGCAAGTAGACGCCATCGGCACTTAGCTAGAGCGACTCACAGAACGCTTGTGATTCGTCAGAAATAGAGAACGGGAACCCAGATGCACGGTGGGAGTAGGAAGATATGCGCATAAAACATGTGTTTAAGATTGAGCACACTCTGTTTTGCCCAGTTTAAAGGTACCTGATAGTAACCTTTAAGGAGGTTTAATTTAGAGTCAAAGGTAGCCTTACCCACGAAGTCGAATACGTCATCTAAACTTGGCAGAGGGTAAGCATCTGGAATTGTAACCTCATTCGCCTTACGGCCTGTTATCCTGGGAGTAAAGGGAAATTGGAGCAAAATAAACATAGCTAAAATCTTTGAATTATATTTTCCTTCACCAAGTATAACAGAAGAATGTACACTATATACACTATGCACAGCAAATAGGTATTAGTACACACCACGGGAGTCAAGGCAAAACAACAGCCAGAGACAAGAGACAGCCGTGCTTCAACCAGCAGCAGAACGAAAATGACAAGGGGTGAAAAGGAGAGAGGTAACCACGTCACCTTCACAATTGCCAGATCCACATTATGATTGGCTGAACCTAGGTGCTGATCTGACGATGGGGCCCCATTGGATCATCAGACCCTTAGTGCTTGGTTTGCTGGTTGGGAAGACGGCCTATGTGAGAATGTGGACATACTCTGAATAAAGGTTACATACTCTTTGTATGCCAATACACGTCATGTGCAGACATACACTTCGTACACATACACTTCATACATAGACATACACTTCATACACAGACGTACACTTCATATGCAGACATACACTTCATACACAGACATACACTTCACATGCAGGCATACACTTCATACGCAGACATACACTTCAAACACTGACATAGACTTCATATATAGACATACTTCATACACTGGCATACACTGGCATACACTTCATACACGGACATACACTCAAGACTACATGCACAGATCATGCACAAAATCGTGCAGTATTCAGGGTTTCTTAAATTCACAGGGTCAACACATTACCGTTTCGTAAACTTGCCTTTTTTGTGATTAAGTTAAGATTTTTATAGTTTGAAGTTAATCCACCCCAACTTAACTTCAGTTAATATTTAAATAAATATTCTGTAATTCTGTACGAGTGAAACGTTGAGAAGTAGACGCTGGAGGATGAATAGAAAAACAAACTGAAATAAAATGACGATGAGTTGGTCAATTTGGTGTTATTTTTTTCAGATAGCTCAATGTTGACCTCGAATTGTCTTCAAAGACATAGATTCGTCCCATATGTTAATTCTACGTATATTTTTTCAGTAATGTTCACATCAAACAGTGAAGTCAGATGTTGCATGTTTCACCTTCCCCAGTGTAGGCAACACACATGTGGCTGAGCAAGCTTCAGCTAGGACGACGTTTCCATCTGATGTAAAGAAACTCTACACAGAGGAAAACGTTGTCCCCAACAAAAATGAACCATGATACTGGTAAAGGGGATGGACCGGTAATCCAGCCGAGCCTTTGGTGAGATGACCAAAGGTTCCGCTGTCGGGTTATCATGTGACTCAGACGCGCATCATTCCTGAGTCTTACCTTACCTATCCTAACCTAACCTAACCTTACCCAGCAAAAACATTATTTTTTTTTCAAGAAAGTGTGTCTTATCTTCACTATCGCTGGCAACACGGTACTTTGATCTAATTTCTATGTTCCTGTAACATGTACCCAGTACGATGTCTCTTAATTTTAAAGTTTCTCAC
>NC_091299.1:38805427-38960427 GCF_038502225.1 Cherax quadricarinatus | reverse complement strand
AGGTTTTCTTACCAAAAAATAGTGCAAAATTCTGGCAACATGTTGATGTAATCAGCTTGTTTCTATCATATTTCGAAGTATGTTTTTTCAAAAACGTAATTTTTATATTTTTGCTGTCATCAAGAGGACACGTTGGCAATTAGTGTTTTTTTTTTGTTTTTTTTTTTTTTTTATTCTAAAAATTACTGTTGCTATGATTGTTTCATTCTAAATACTCAACATGGCAAGATCTGTGAGGACTAAAGTGAATTGCACAGAGTTGTTGCTGCTCAGTTGCCTCTGGGTTGTCAACAATGACAGGGGTTTGCAACACACTGAGATTTGGCGCGCCATGTCCACGGAGTTTTATAGAAACAAAAATATGAATAACTCAGGAATAAGTTACTGACATTTTTTTTTTTTTTTTCAAAGAGTAATAATAGGAGTGTCATGATTTTTTCACACATTATTGATGAATGATGGATCTATCAGTCTTCACAGGTGATTTGCAATATATTTTACCATTTTGTTTTTATTGACTATTTTTCTCCCCCAAAAAAAAATCCTAAAAAAATACAAATTTCAATTTTTTTTATAATGCAATCTATTGACATTTCTCGCAAAAAAAATATGAAATTTAGATAATCTAACTCTTTGTCTTTCATCTGATGTTGACTAGAACATTGTACATATTACCAATTTTGCAGGCCAGGGAGGCAAAAAAAAAAATTGCAATACCTTGCAACTTTGCAACAAGAAGTTAATACAAACAAGTGTGCAGGATGTAAACTGCTTTTTTAAATCAAAGGCTAAACTTTCATTGAAATTGGACCCCCCCCAAAAAAATTAAAAAAAAAAAGAGGGAAAATTCAGAGGTGAGAAAGTTTAGAAAGTAGAGGCAGAGAGGACGAGGAAATTCTGAAGCTGTTTGAGATTATAGAAAGTTAAATTGTTAGCAACTACGTGTTAGATACTGGTTGTTAGATACTGGTTGTTAGATACTGGTTGTTAGATACTCGTTGTTGGATACTGGTTGTTGGATACTGGTTGTTAGATACTGGTAGTTAGATACTGGTTGTTAGATACTCGTTGTTGGATACTGGTTGTTGGATACTGGTTGTTAGATACTGGTAGTTAGATACTGGTTGTTAGTGGCTGTGTTACGAGTATGGCCATACCAGACATATTTTATACTAGGATGTTCGTTCTATATTATATATATATATATATATATATATATATATATATATATATATATAGATAGATATATATATATATATAATATGTTAATGCTAATAGTTATATTTTTAGGCGTTCATAATAGTGTTATTTTCATGTAGTGGGAAACTACTAGTTGGAGCGCCAGTTACTAGTTCAGGTACTGGCCTGCCCCAGCCAAGTCACGTGATCCAACCTGACGTCAGCTTACTGATCACTGGTACAGTCAGTAGGTTCACAGCACTCGCTCAGAGTAGGTTCACAGCACTCGCTCAGAGTAGGTTCACAGCACTCGCTCAGAGTAGGTTCACAGCACTCGCTCAGAGTAGGTTCACAGCACTCGCTTAGAGTAGGTTCACAGCACTCGTTCAGAGTAGGTACACAGCACTTGCTCAGAGTAGGTTCACAGCACTCGCTCAGAGTAGGTTGATAGCACTCGCTCAGAGTAGGATCACAGCACTCGCTCAGAGTAGGATCACAGCACTCGCTCAGAGTAGGATCACAGCACTCGCTCAGAGTAGGTTGATAGCACTCGCTCATAGTAGGTTCACAGCACTCGCTCAGAGTAGGTTCACAGCACTCGCTTAGAGTAGGTTCACAGCACTCGCTTAGAGTAGGTTCACAGCACTCGCTTAGAGTAAGATCACAGCACTCGCTCAGAGTAGGTTGATAGCACTCGCTCAGAGTAGGTTGATAGCACTCGCTCAGAGTAGGTTGACAGCACTCGCTCAGAGTAGGTTGACAGCACTCGCTCAGAGTAGGTTGACAGCACGCGCTCAGAGTAGGTTGACAGCACTCGCTCAGAGTAGGTTGACAGCACTCGCTCAGAGTAGGTTCGCAGCACTCGCTCAGAGTAGGTTCACAGCACTCGCTCAGAATATGTTCACAGCACTCGCTCAGAGTAGGTTGACAGCACTCGCTCAGAGTAGGTTCACAGCATTCGCTCAGAGTAGGTTCACAGCACTCGCTCAGAGTAGGTTCACAGCACTCGCTCAGAGTAGGTTCACAGCACTCGCTCAGAGTAGGTTCACAGCACTCGCTCAGAGTAGGTTCACAGCACTCGCTCAGAGTAGGTTCACAGCACTCGCTCAGAGTAGGTTCACAGCACTCGCTCAGAGTAGGTTCACAGCACTCGCTCAGTGTAGGTTCACAGCACTCGCTCAGAGTAGGTTTACAGCACTCGCTCAGAGTAGGTTCACAGCACTCGCTCAGAGTAGGTTCACAGCACTCGCTCAGAGTAGGTTCACAGCACTCGCTCAGAGTAGGTTCACAGCACTCGCTCAGTGTAGGTTCACAGCACTCGCTCAGAGTAGGTTTACAGCACTCGCTCAGAGTAGGTTCACAGCACTCGCTCAGAGTAGGTTCACAGCATTCGCTCAGAGTAGGTTCACAGCACTCGCTCAGAGTAGGTTCTCAGCACTCGCTCAGAGTAGGTAGCACTCGCTCAGTGTAGGTTCACAGCACTCGCTCAGAGTAGGTTTACAGCACTCGCTCAGAGTAGGTTCACAGCACTCGCTCAGAGTAGGTTCACAGCACTCGCTCAGAGTAGGTTCACAGCACTCGCTCAGAGTAGGTTCACAGCACTGTGTAGGTCCTCAACCCAGAGCACATAGCGCCTTTACCGCTCAGTTACTTTGTTGCTCTTCTATAGAATTCAAAGTCTCTGGTAGGAGAAGATTAACTATTGGAGAGATTGCCAGCTTAAGTAATCCCTAGAGATTGTTTTTCGAAAATAGCTAAATAGGTCGCCTTTCAATACAAAATTGTTAATATTGATAAATTATTTGTGGTGTGGTTATTTAATAATTGATAACTTAAACATAGAATTATGTTCTTTTATGTGAAGTGTCACTAGGGGTCACATAACAGCCCCGAGAGTATGGGATTTTATTTTTAACCTGATTACTAGATACGAAAAGGGACTTAATGTACGTATTAAATAAAGATCTGAAAGAAGCGTCAAAACTCATTATTTTCCTTTTGTCACGATATAAGGTTGTTAGTGGCTGTTAGATACTGGTTATTACATACTAGTTGTTAGATACTGGTTGTTAGATACTGGTTGTTAAATGCAGGTTGCTAGATATTGGCTGTTAGATACTGGTTGTTAGATACTGGTTCTTAGATACTAGTTGTTAGATACTGGTTGTTAAAAACTAGTTGTTAGATACTGGTTATTATTAAATACTGGTTGCTAGTAACTGGTTCTTAGTTACTGGTTGTTATACTGATAGATACTGGTTGTTAGGTACTGGTAGCTAGATACTGGTTGTTAGGTACTGGTAGCTAGATACTGGTTGTTAGATACTGGTTGTTAGATATTGGCTGTTAGATACTGGTTGTTAGGTACTAGTTGTTAACTACTGGTTCTTAAATACTGGTTGTTAGATACCGGTTGTTAAATACTGGTTGCTAGATACGTTGTAAAATACTGATTATTAGATACTGGTTATTAAATACTGGTTGCTGGATATTGGTTGTAAGATAATGGTTATTAGATTCTGGTTGCTAGATACTGGTTGTTAGTTATTGGTTGTTTTATTCTGGTTGTTAAATACTGGTTGTTAGATATTGGCTGTTAGATACTGGTTGTTAGATACTTGTTGCATACTGGTTGTTACTAGTTGTTAAATACTGGTTGTTAGATAATAGTTGTTAGGTACTGGTTGTTAGATACTGGTTGTTAGATATTGGCTATTAGATACTAGTTGTTACATAGTGGTTGTTAGATACTGGTTGTTAGATACTGGTTTCTAGATATTGGTTGTTTGATACTGGTTGTTACAGGCTGGTTGTTAGATGCTGGTTGTTAGATACTGATAGTTAGGTACTGGTTGTTAGATACTTGTAGTTAGGTACTGGTTGTTAGATACTGGTAGTTAGATACTGCAATTGTTCACATCACTACAGTTGGTTGTATTTCAGCTACAATTGTATTTGCATATTGGACGCTGTTTGGCTCAGCCTTGTACCAGCCACAACTGGCGGTGTTTGGCTCAGCCTTGTACCAGCCACCACTGGCGGTGTTTGGCTCAACCTTGTACCAGCCACCACTGGCGGTGTTTGGCTCAGCCTTGTACCAGCCACCACTGGCGGTGTTTGGCTCAGCCTTGTACCAGCCACCACTGGCGGTGTTTGGCTCAGCCTTGTACCAGCCACCACTGGCGGTGTTTGGCTCAGCCTTGTACCAGCCACCACTGGCGGTGTTTGGCTCAGCCTTGTACAAGCCACCACTGGCGGTGTTTGGCTCGGCCTTGTACCAGCCACCACTGGCGGTGTTTGGCTCAGCCTTGTACCAGCCACCACTGGCGATGTTTGGCTCAGCCTTGTACCAGCCACCACTGGCGGTGTTTGGCTCAGCCTTGTACCAGCCACCACTGGCGGTGTTTGGCTCAGCCTTGTACCAGCCACCACTGGCGGTGTTTGGCTCAGCCTTGTACCAGCCACCACTGGCGGTGTTTGGCTCGGCCTTGTACCAGCCACCACTGGCGGTGTTTGGCTCAGCCTTGTACCAGCCACCACTGGCGATGTTTGGCTCAGCCTTGTACCAGCCACCACTGGCGGTGTTTGGCTCAGCCTTGTACCAGCCACCACTGGCGGTGTTTGGCTCAGCCTTGTACCAGCCACCACTGGCGGTGTTTGGCTCAGCCTTGTACCAGCCACCACTGGCGGTGTTTGGCTCAACCTTGTACCAGCCACCACTGGCGGTGTTTAGCTCAGCCTTGTACCAGCCACCACTGGCGGTGTTTGGCTCAGCCTTGTACCAGCCACCACTGGCGGTGTTTGGCTCGGCCTTGTACCAGCCACCTGCTGTATAATCCTCCGGGTTTAGCGCTTCCCCCTTGATTGTAATAATAATAATAATGTACCAGCCACCACTGGCGGTGTTTGGCTCAGCCTTGTACCAGCCACCACTGGCGATGTTTGGCTCAGCCTTGTACCAGCCACCACTGGCGGTGTTTGGCTCAGCCTTGTACCAGCCACCACTGGCGGTGTTTGGCTCAGCCTTGTACCAGCCACCACTGGCGGTGTTTGGCTCAGCCTTGTACCAGCCACCACTGGCGGTGTTTGGCTCGGCCTTGTACCAGCCACCACTGGCGGTGTTTGACTCAGCCTTGTACCAGCCACCACTGGCGATGTTTGGCTCAGCCTTGTACCAGCCACCACTGGCGGTGTTTGGCTCAGCCTTGTACCAGCCACCACTGGCGGTGTTTGGCTCAGCCTTGTACCAGTCACCACTGGCGGTGTTTGGCTCAGCCTTGTACCAGCCACCACTGGCGGTGTTTGGCTCAGCCTTGTACTAGCCACCACTGGCGGTGTTTGGCTCAGCCTTGTACCAGCCACCACTGGCGGTGTTTGGCTTAACCTTGTACCAGCCACCACTGGCGGTGTTTGGCTCAGCCTTGTACCAGCCACCACTGGCGGTGTTTGGCTCAGCCTTGTACCAGCCACCACTGGCGGTGTTTGGCTCAACCTTGTACCAGCCACCACTGGCGGTGTTTGGCTCAGCCTTGTACCAGCCACCACTGGCGGTGTTTGGCTCAGCCTTGTACCAGCCACCACTGGCGGTGTTTGGCTTAACCTTGTACCAGCCACCACTGGCGGTGTTTGGCTCAGCCTTGTAACAGCCATCACTGGCAGTGTTTGACTCAGCCTTGTACCAGCCACCACTGGCGGTGTTTGGCTCAGCCTTGTACCAGCCACCACTTGCGGTGTTTGGCTCAGCCTTGTACTAGCCACCACTGGCGGTGTTTGGCTCAGCCTTGTACCAGCCACCACTGGCGGTGTTTGGCTCAGCCTTGTACCAGCCACCACTGGCGGTGTTTGGCTCAGCCTTGTACCAGCCACCACTTGCGGTGTTTGGCTCAGCCTTGTACTAGCAACCACTGGCGGTGTTTGGCTCAGCCTTGTACCAGCCACCACTGGCGGTGTTTGGCTCAGCCTTGTACCAGCCACCACTGGCGGTGTTTGGCTCAGCCTTGTACCAGCCACCACTGGCGGTGTTTGGCTCAGCCTTGTACTAGCCACCACTGGCGGTGTTTGGCTCAGCCTTGTACCAGCCACCACTGGCGGTGTTTGGCTCAGCCTTGTACCAGCCACCACTGGCGGTGTTTGGCTCAGCCTTGTACCAGCCACCACTGGCGGTGTTTGGCTCAGCCTTGTACCAGCCACCACTGGCGGTGTTTGGCTTAGCCTTGTACCAGCCACCACTGGCGGTGCTTGGCTCAGCCTTGTACTAGCCACCACTGTCGGTGTTTGGCTCAGCCTTGTACCAGCCACCACTGGCGGTGTTTGGCTCAGCCTTGTACTAGCCACCACTGGCGGTGTTTGGCTCTGCCTTGTACCAGCCACCACTGGCGGTGTTTGGCTCAGCCTTGTACTAGCCACCACTGGCGGTGTTTGGCTCAGCCTTGTACCAGCCACCACTGGCGGTGTTTGGTTCAGCCTTGTACCAGCCACCACTGGCGGTGTTTGGCTCAGCCTTGTACCAGCCACCACTGGCGGTGTTTGGCTCAGCCTTGTACCAGCCACCACTGGCGGTGTTTGACTCTGCCTTGTACCAGCTACCACTGGCGGTGTTTGGCTCAGCCTTGTACCAGCCACCACTGGCGGTGTTTGGCTCAGCCTTGTACCAGCCACCACTGGCAGTGTTTGGCTCAGCCTTGTACCAGCCACCACTGGCGGTGTTTGGCTCATCCTTGTACCAGCCACCACTGGCGGTGTTTGGCTCAGCCTTGTACCAGCCACCACTGGCGGTGTTTGGCTCAGCCTTGTACCAGCCACCACTGGCGACTCGATAATTGGTCCAGGACAGATTGAAACATCGTCCAAGCTTAATTTCCAGTTATGTTTCGTCCTGCTACGACTGGTTAAGTCCTGCTACGGATGATTAAGTCCTGCTAAGGATAGCTAAGTCTTGCTACGGGTGACTAAATCTTGCTACAGATAACTGTCTTGCTGCGGGTGACTAAATCTTGCTACGGGTGACTTAGTAGAGCCGGGTCACCATCTGGAAAAGACCCGGGCCGGGACAAGACCGGTGAACCTAATACAGAATACTGGTGACTTAGTCGTGCTAGGGGTGACTAAGTCTTCGTACGGGTGATGCTGTGGGCACTCCGCGTCTCGTCTGGTTCTGCTGATAAATGTTTCCTGTCTCCTCGTCCAGTGGGACACAAGTTCCATTTTCTTTATCAGGAAAACTACGTTTCCCGTCATCGGTCATAGTTATATCATGACTCCGATCAATGATTAAGCAACCGCTGGATAACTAGTTCCGGGTATTAGTAATTAAGCAACCACTGTATAACTGGTTCTGGGTATTAGTAATTAAGCAACCACTGTATAACTGGTTCTGGGTATTAGTAATTGAGCAACCGCTGGTTAATTGGTTCTGAGTATTTAGTAATTAAGCAACTGCTGGATAACTAGTTCTGTGTCTTAATTGATTAAACATTTCTGAGGTATCTGTATCGGGTCTCACTGGTTAACAATGTCAGTGTCCCGACTGCAGTCGCATGTGCTTCCAAAGGTTTGCTCGCTAGCACAAAGGTGTCACACTGGCTGCTGGTCACGGTAACAATGGTGCCATGGCTGGCCCACTTCCGCCTGAGCACAATGGTGTTATTACAACGATCAGTCTCCTGTAGTTACCCGGGAAACAATAATCACCTGGACTCCATTGGCACATGCATTTGCTGGGACAATTGTGGCGCCTCAACTCCACGTCTCTTCTAGTTAGTTGCTAGACAATGGAGCCTATGCAAGGAGGTGCTTATGAAGACATTACTGCCTTGTGTTTCCTGCCACACCCACTCAGGGAACAATGATGTCTCTTGCCATCTCTCGCGGCCTGCAACACGAATCTGTTGTTCCCCCCATTAGTCCTTACTTGTCTCTAAATGCAAAACGATTTCCAGTTTCCGAACAATAAGCGAACAGCACGAGAGAGAGAGAAACAGGCTTGGTGCAGAGCAATATATTTTTAAGACAATGTTTCACTGTATCTGGTGCAAAAAGTAGGTTTGCTCTTCACCAAGTGTCTTTTACGTTGCTTGTCGGCAATACCTGCTATCCTTCATGTAAAACAATCACCAGGCATATGTTCTATGCTGACAGTTGGTAAACAAGATGGATTTCAGTGGCCGCGTATCCGAGAAAGGCTTCCCCGTATTGCAAAATCTCAGTCCCCCCTGTGCCTCATTGCTCACGAATGAAATACTGCAGTGTGACACAAGCCGTTAATACAGTAATACATCAGCGTTGAAGCTTTGAATGGAATCAGAAGGGGCGTTCACAAGTTATCATATGAAAACTAATAACTAAATTTCTTCAATGAAAAATAGTTGATTAGGATATACACAGCTATAATCTACTTCAAACCATTCAAAGAGGCCAAAGTGAAGAATATCCTAAAAATACACACGCATGTTAAGTTCGATGTTACTCGGAAGTTTCCTTACCAAGTTGTTAGTAAGGAACAATTGAAGGTAATCAGATGGCACACTCAGAAATTATCGCTTGAAAAAACAATATTTCGATTTTTCCAATTTCTTCCTTAATAAATGCAAACTGGGACCTATACAGGCAAAAATCTATCCAAATTTTTTCTTTAAGACTGACCAGCTTTTTAAGAGAGTACCCCTCAAGGAAGGTTCCTTGATGTTGGTGAGGGGCTCTTGATTTAGGGAATTGGATCTGTGCTCCAGTTCCCCAAATTAAGCCTGAATGCCTTCCACATCCCCCCCCCCAGGCGCTGTATAATCCTCCGGGTTTAGCGCTTCCCCCTTGATTATAATAATAATAATTTTAAGAGAGTACAGTAAATTTTATGCAAGCTTAGCATACGTATTATACAATTTTTTAGCGATGGTCCTGAGGGCGCACATGTATTATAGGCGCATAAAAATGCATTATGTTGGTTTAACTTAAGATAAGCAAATAAAGTCAAACACTGTAATTTGCTTCTGATCAGAAGAGACATTATCCAATTATTACATAGAAACCAATTTGATCAATAAAATTGAGATATTATAACTTGCAGACCCTAAGATGCATTTTCCAATTATTGCACAGAATCCAAAAAAAATTTGTGCCTACACAGCCTAAACCTATCAAACGTTCCGTCAATTTCATGCTAAACATCAACCATTGAAGATTGATGCAGTTCATGATTAGGTATATTTTAGAGGAAAGCGCTAAACCTGTGAGATTTATATAGCGCCTGTTGGAAGGAAGGCATTCAAATTCAAGAGGATATAAATCCAGTTTCATGGATCAAGAGCCCTTCACCAGCATCAAGGTAAAATAATGCAATAAGGTAAAATAATACAATACCATTTCGAGAATAAACGTGGCAAAATGTCATCTACACTCCATTAAATATACCAACTTTTTTCTAATTAAGATACACCAGTTTTTGAAATTGCAGATCAGAGGAGCCTGTTGGCAGTTATCACACTGAAACATTGTTGCATGGGGAAATGGCCCGTGTAACATTGTTCATAGGGCACCCAGGCATACACATAGTCACATAGGGCACCCAGGCATGCACATAGTCACATAGGGCACCCAGGCATACACATAGTCACATAGGGCACCCAGGCATGCACATAGTCACATAGGGCACCCAGGCATGCACATAGTCACATAGGGCACCCAGGCATGCACATAGTCACATAGGGCACCCAGGCATGCACATAGTCACATAGGGCACCCAGGCATGCACATAGTCACATAGGGCAGCCAGGCATGCACATAGTCACATAGGCCAGCCAGGCATGCACATAGTCACATAGGGCAGCCAGGCATACACATAGTCACATAGGGCACCCAGGCATGCACATAGTCACATAGGGCACCCAGGCATGCACATAGTCACATAGGGCAGCCAGGCATGCACATAGTCACATAGGGCACCCAGGCATGCACATAGTCACATAGGGCAGCCAGGCATGCACATAGTCACATAGGGCAGCCAGGCATGCACATAGTCACATAGGGCAGCCAGGCATACACATAGTCACATAGGGCAGCCAGGCATGCACATAGTCACATAGGGCACCCAGGCATGCACATAGTCACATAGGGCAGCCAGGCATACACATAGTCACATAGGGCAGCCAGGCATGCACATAGTCACATAGGGCACCCAGGCATACACATAGTCACATAGGGCAGCCAGGCATGCACATAGTCACATAGGGCACCCAGGCATGCACATAGTCACATAGGGCAGCCAGGCATGCACATAGTCACATAGGGCACCCAGGCATTGCACAGTCACATAAATCTTGCCTAGGACACAGTACATCAGCGTTGAAACTTTGAAGTCGATCGAATGAAACGTCTCAAGTAACAAACGAAAGTTTAGCAGAAGGTAAACAAAAATGTTGCTGAGAATGGTCCGAAAATTGTAAGAAACTTACTGTTGGTTAAACTTACCGTTGGTTAAACTTACCGTTGGTTAAACTTAAACACCGCCATAAAATCGCGATTTTTGACATTTTTCCAGGTTTCTTTTCTCATTTGTATTCTACTGAAAATTCTCTACCGTTCTGCAAGCCAAAATATTTGATATTTCTTTTAAAAAAAATGCAATGGATAAAATTGGCAAAAGATGACAAACTGGCAACCATACAACCCAACACACTAGGCGTTTATGGTTTGAAGTTGATCTGAAGAAGCATTCTTAAGTTATTATAAGGGAATTAATTTACTCAGTAAAATTAACAAATTGGAATTTACAGAGCTTAGAGTGACTGACAAGATTACTCTGATTATAGCTCACCAACAGTTAAAGTTTGAAACCGATAAAAAAAAATCTCCAGTAATTGATCTAATTCCAACAATTCCAAGTTTTATAACAATTTCAGTCAAATTTCAAAATTTCAGCTACACAGATTAAACTTGTTGGTTATAATCCTCATTATACAACGCATCACAATAATTCGAAGCCAATCAGAAAATTGAAAAATGAATATCACTGTTTATTTAATTAAATCAGCAAACTGGGACTTGGGTCGCCCAGTATCAACGTGAGACTCTTGCTCAGGAACCAACAGCAAAACAAAACGTAATATGTACTCTCCTGGACCTAAGACGCATCATTATTGTAAGCTATTAAATACTGAAGCTGTTCGGAAATTTATTTAACGTGACTTATCGGAAATAAAATGTTCATAATATTTTACACATAAAATGGTCAGATTTACTCCTACACACTTGAATTATAAGCCGTCGGCGTCAGAAAAAACACCACTTTTTTGAACGTTTGAAGCTCCGCCACTGAGAGTTTTGAAGGTTATCTGAGCCATTCCAGGATACCGGGAGTAAGATCAACAACGTTGGTGATAGGGCGGGTGAACACGACAGTTGTTCCAAGAGTCTGGTCTTCAGTACCATTCGCAAACGATGAAAATTTGAAGCTGATCGGATGAGAGGTGTATAACTCTTATTTTATGTGTATGATGAGAACTTATATTTAATCCCTATTTAAGGGAATATAATATTCTTGATGGTGGTAGACAGGTTCCACGCAGCCTTAATAACCCCCGTGTGTCGACAGGTTTTGAACCTCATTAACCTTTAGGTAACATATAAGGAAGAAATCAGTATTTTTAGACGATCAGACTTAAATACACTTGAATACAGTCTATGTTTTATTGAGATATAAAATGATCTTTTTACAAAAAAGAATCAGAAACCTTCGCCCACTCACAGGAGTAAGCGAAACCTTCCTTTCTTATTTAATTTTCAGAAATGTTGCCATCAATATGCAACAAAGATAATAGTGAGACTATCTGGCTTATCATACGCTGCGTCAGGTCACGTTCGTAGATTTTGATGATTTGTTTTTTTTGTCTCTCTCTTTCCTTTATTTGGATTGTTTATCCTCATTTTGACCTGCCTTATCATTTCCGAATCTCTCTGTCTCTGTCTCTCCTTTTTTTTTTCTCTCTCTCCCTCCGCCCTTCCACAGAGGCTGGTCCATTACCATGCAATTAATGCTTTCATCCTGCCCCAACGAGAAATATTAATAAAGAATAGACGGGCAAAAAAATATCGTGTATATATATATATATATATATATATATATATATATATATATATATATATATATATATATATATATATATATATATATATATATATATATATATATATATATATATATATATATATATATATATATATAACCCCGTTACCATAAAAACGACGTGTGTGTATATATGTCGTTTTATGGTAATGGGGTTATACAAAAGTCATAAATTGTTATTATTCTCTACGTTAATTTTACAACAGCTCATACGAGTCCACAGCGGGTGCAAAATATTATCATTTAATATTTTTCTCGGTTAAGTGCTCAGGACGGAAGCTTGTAAGTACGTGTGTTGCCCAGCCTGCAATTGTTGCCAAACATACAGACGGATCAGAAGCTTTTTTTTTTTTTTTGATGCACAACTAGCTGATGGCGTTGGAAATTAAGGCACTGATGTACTTTTAATCAATTTGCCTTGATGTATTTGTCAGCGTTTGATGGTGATAGTATCCGAGTGGCGGCTAGTGTGTTTATTAAAGCTTGTTGGAAAGCAAAAAAAACAAAAACATTAACAATTAGGCTAATGAAATGTTACTTTTAGCCGAGTTAATCTTTATTGCTCAAAGTTTCGCCCAAAGACGAAAAAGCTTTATATTATTCAGTCTATTTAACTGATCTTTTACTGTATTTTTTCAGTAAGCTTATCAGTCTTGCTTATCTCCATCTCTCTTACCCGGCGTTGTAAGTTGTACCTTTTCTTTCTGCACCACTGAATTTACGTGCAAAGAACTGTTATCCAATGTCAGGTTAATTCTTAGCCTAGCCCTATCATAGGTCTACTAATACCCTCCCTGTGCCGACATCCTCAGCAGTCAGCTAGCACCCTGGCACCTACTGAACGTACTGCTAGGTGAACAGGGGCAGCAGGTGTAAGAAAACATGCACTTCGTTTCACTCGTTGTAGAATCGAACCTTGCTTCCTTATTTGTGAGCCAAAAGCTATTCCTTGAGCCACCAGCCACCTGCAGTCACTCAGACTTATTAACACCAATTTCGACATCTCTTTGACTCTTAGATGACCCTGATCACATTTGAGTATGCAACTCACATTGCATATGTTGCTTGCCATGCAACACGTTAGCTATCATATACCAGCTCGTCCTTTTGATAACAAGTTATTATTTCATTGTTGTAAAGACAGTCAGATGGGAGACTGATAAAGGCACCTTAAACAGTGAAAAAAAAAACTGATATGGTTATGTCTACCTCGCTCAGTGACTCCCCGTTTTCCGTTCCCATGATAAAAGTTGGTAGGTAAGACACATAGGCAACAGTTAGGCAACTTTATTCCGAAACGTTTCGCCTACACAGTAGGCTTCTTCAGTCGAATACAGAAAGTAGGCAGGAACAGTAGAGAAGTGAAGACGATGTAATCAGTCCATCACCCTTGAAGTCGTAGAATTTGAGGTTGTCAGTCCCTCGGCCTGGAGAAGTTCAGTTCCATAGTCAGGCACTATCTGAAGATCAAGCGACAGTGCGGAGACTTAAATACTGTCGGAAGGAGAGGTGCAGAGTAGTAGTAGTAGTAGTACTACTCTGCACCTCTCCTTCCGACAGTATTTAAGTCTCCGCACTGTCGCTTGATCTTCAGATAGTGCCTGACTATGGAACTGAACTTCTCCAGGCCGAGGGACTGACAACCTCAAATTCTACGACTTCAAGGGTGATGGACTGATTACATCGTCTTCACTTCTCTACTGTTCCTGCCTACTTTCTGTATTCGACTGAAGAAGCCTACTGTGTAGGCGAAACGTTTCGGAATAAAGTTGCCTAACTGTTGCCTATGTGTCTTACCTACCAACCTGTCGGTATTGTATACCATTTTGATGTTCATGATAAAAGTTATTTTTATTCCGCCTCTATCTTAATAATAATAACAATATCTTTATTTACTACAAGTACATGGTATACAGGCATAGCTGACATCAATGACATAGTACGATATGGAAAGCCCATTATTATGCTCAGTATTTCGGGCAAATTAAGTCAGTGTCCCAGGATCTGATCCACACCAGTCGACTAACACCCAGGTACCCATTTTAACTGATGGGGAACATAGACAACAGGTGGAAAGAAACACGCCCAGTGTTTCTACTCTGGCTGGGAATCGAACCCAGGTCCTCCCCGTGTGAAGCGAGAGCGTTTGCCACCAGACCACCAGAGCCCGTATTTATATTTTTTCGTTGTGGTATAATTATTTTCGGATAGAAGAAAACTTAGCCTGAGCTTACCTAGCCTAAACTAACTTATTCTAATCTAACTAAGAAATGTCAGCAACCGTATGTGAGAAATCCGCGCAGATGGTTACAAAAGTTAAGATATATAATGTACACCATGATGATTATAGACTGGAGAATTTTCTAATTTCTAATTCATGTGAGTATGTGTCACTAAGAGGACTTCATACAGTCAAACTTTTCAAGAGTGTACTTTAAGGCTGGTAAAAAGTTCTTGATCCGAAGAACTGATATTTCCTCAGATTAAACCTGATTGCTTCCCATGCCATATACACTGCACAACCCTTACGGGTTTGTCGCCTCCCTGTAAATGTAAGTATAAACATAACGTCGATATGTTAGTAAATACATAAATAATACACACGGTAGAGCGTCAGACCGTCAATTTACGGACCATTCGTCTCTCGACCTGCTGGGAGGACGCTTGTACAGTTTCTCTTGTATGCCACCTGGTGAGGAAAACAGCATTAGCACTAAAATGGCGGACCATATGAGCCGGCGTATAAATACTGTCTGCATCGAGCTGGTACGGGGATCTTTAAGCAGTGCCACGATGAACGTTCTCCTCCCAGGAATTATCAGGGACGTTTATGGAATCCCCAGTGAAGAGTTGTATGGTGTGGCGCTGAACGGCATGTCAAGGGTCTTTGTGAAGTTCATGAGGGCCGGTTTCTACTCCAGCATCGTCGACGAATTTCAAGAACGGAGAATGAGCGTAAACTCGGCAGTGGAGGTGTGCATGCATGACGTCTCTAAGTATTATACTTGGGTGAAGGTACAGAATGAACCTTTTGAGGCGACAGCATATAGCCTTCAGGATGTTTTCAGCGGTTATGGGACTGTCCATTCGGTAAGCATGGGGGTATGGAGGGACGGCCTGTATGAGGGGCTGCCGGAAGGATCATTCACACTGAAAATGGCCCTGAGGTGGCCGATACCATCGTATGTTACTTTGGTCGGCCATAGGACTCAAGTTTTTGTACACGATGCGGGGCAGAGGAGGACGTGCCGTTTATGTGACTCTTATGAGCACATGGCGGCACAGTGCCCCTGGAGACAGGGCCCTAGGGTGCAAGAAACATCTGAGGACAAGCAGTTAGAAGCCTTGGACGTTGTGCTGGGTGATGTGGAAGGTCAGAGGAAGGGCCTATGAGTGAGGAGGTGGAGAGAACTGAGGTGGCTATGGGGACGTGTGTCACTCTCCCAGAGGAAACGGGGAGAGGGGGAATATCGCTGCCTGACGAACAGTTGGACACTGCAGAATCTGCTCAGGAGGGGATGTTGGAGACAGTGTTGAAGGATTTTTTGGAAGAGTCAGAACATGGTGTTGAAGGTGACGAGAGGTTATGTGGTGTCAAGGAGATGGATGGACAGCAACGGGGTGAGGAAGACTTGAGTGAGGTTAGAATGGAGAGCAATGTGGTGGTGAAGGGTCATCAGGAGGACACACTTGAAGAAGATATGTGTGTGGAGGGTAGCTCCTGCAAGAGATCAGCCAGGGTGTCGGACATGGACGAGGTACTTACACCAGGGCAGCGCCCTGGGAAGAAGATTTGGGCAACTGTGGTGGGAATGGCGAGCCAGGGAGGGGGTGCAATGGTGAAGATTGGAGGGAAAGGACAGGGAGGGGTGGGTGGGCAGGAACGGGGGAATGTTAGAGATAGCCCGAGACCTATGAAAGGAGGACCAAGTAAGCCTCAGAGGCATAGGGGTAAGCCACCATTCCTGTAAAGTTCAGGTGTGTAACTTTCAATGTAAACGGTCTTAAGACCGAGGTCAAGAGGGTATGGTTAGAGCGGTTTTTAAGGAGATTTAGTGTTGATGTCTGTTTTTTGCAGGAACATAACCATAGGTTAGGATGTGAATTGGTTTTGAAAGGTTATAGGCTGTTTACCAGTAATGCTTTGAGATTGAAAGGAGGTGTGGCTGTGGCGGTAAAGAAGACCAGTCCTTTGCGTGTCCTGGGTTGGGAGGAGGGGGGGAGGGTTGTCAGGGTGGATGGGTTTTTTGGGGTAAGGAGGGTTTGTTTTGTGGGAGTGTACATGCCGGCGACTAGTAATGCTAGAGTAAAAGGGGATTTTGTACAAGATGTCCTGGTGTATAATTTGCGGGGCTTACCGGCTTTTACCGTGCTTGGGGGGATTGGAATTGTGTGATTAGGAATGAGGATGTGGTTCCAAGGGGGGGCAGGTTGTGTTTTGGGGGCTCTGAGAGACGTATTGTGGGATGTTGGGGATGTAGATGTGGTGGGGAGTAAGGGGTATGGAGTGGAGCACACCTTTATTCATAGGGGATATGAGGCAAGGTCAGATAGGATTTATGTCAGGCAGGGAATAGGTGTGGAGAGAGTGAGGTCTTTAGATGTGGGTTTTTTTGATCATCGTGCGGTAATTGCTGATTTGAGGGTAGATGGTATAGTGCGAGTTTATGTGGGATACTGGAAATTGAATGTGAGGCTACTTAGGGAGGAGGGTGAAGGTACAGGATTCACAGATTGGTGGATGTCCTTTTGGGAGACTAGGAACGGGGCGATGAATTTGCTGGATTGGTGGGAAATGAGAGCTAAGGTTGGGATAGCGGAATTTTTAAAATACGGGGAAAGGAGATGGCGAGGTGGTGTTATGGTCTGCAAAATTATCTTGAAGGTCATTAAATGATTGTTATGAAGAGGAAAGGGTGGGGCAGAATGGGGATATGGAAACCTTGTGGAATAGGTTAGAGGAGATTCACAACGAAAGGTTTGAGGCAATCAGAGTTAGGGCGGGGTTGGAGGATGTTTTAAGGGGAGATAGACTGTCAGGCTTTGTACTCAGGAAGTTTAAGGAAAGGCAGGTGAAAACCACCTTGGCGTATCTAGAAGCAGGAACGGGGGGGAGGGGTGGAATTGGATTTGAGAAGGGTCAGGGCCTATCCACCACGGAAAATATTAGTTTGTATGCTGATTTTTGGTTTAGGGAGAAATGGAGGAGGCGTGGGGGGGGGTGTCGGTGAGGGGAGTTTTGGGGATGAAGGGATCAATAAAATATTAATTGAGCAGGACAGTGAAATACTGGAGAGTAGTATTAGTGAGGCGGAGGTGGAGGAGGCGGTCTTTGGGCTGTGCCAGGGTAAAACACCTGGGATAGATGGCATACCGAATGATTTTTTTAGGTGTCATTGGGGGTGTGTAAGGCATTGTCTGGTGGGGGTTTTGAATTGTATGTTAAGTAGTGGGAGGATGGGAAACTCGCAAAAAACGGGTGTCATAGTTTTAGTGCCAAAAAAGAAGGAATGTCGAGGTTTGAATAATTATTGAGCGATTTCGTTAATGTGCTCGGATTACAAATTTTTGCTAAGATTTTGGGGAACAGAAAGTGTCGGGTTGCCTGATACATAGGGGGACAGTTTGGCATTCCGGGGAGAAGGATGAGGGATAGTCATGGTTTTATTAGGGATTTTATTGAGAGTTGCCCGGGAGGGGAAATACTTGGTTTAGATTGGGAGAATGCATATGATTGCGTGGATAGAGATTTCTTAAGGGTTTGCTTAGGATGGTTAGGGTTTGGGGAGGGGGTGGTGAGATGGTTGAACACCCTGTTTGCTGAGGCGGAGGTGAAGGTACAGGTCAATGGGAGGTTGGATGAAAGTGTACCGATGGAGAGGTTTGAGGCAGGGTTGCCCACTATCGCAGTTGCTTTTTGCTTTTGTGCAGAATCCCTTTTATGAGTCTGTTGAGGGGGTGATGGACAAATGGGAGATGGAGGGGGGTGCAGGGGGGCATTCTTGGGCATGTGGATGATACTACTGTTTTGATCCGGGGTAGTGAGGCGTTAAGGAGGGTGGGTAGAGTGATTCAGTTGTTTTGTACTAATATGGGGATGCGAGTTAATATGGTGAAATCAAGGTTAATAGAGGTAGGTAATTGGATAGGTGGGGGCTTGGGGGTGGGGTCAAGATGGACAGTGGTGGACAGGATCAGGGTATGTGGGATATGGTATATGGCGGAGGTGCAGGCCTGCAGGAGGGTGAATTCGGAGACTGTCACAGGTAAGGTTTTGGGTAGACTTAGAGGTTTAAGTGCGAGGGACCTAGCTTTGCATCAGAGGGTAGTGGTGGTAAATACGCTTGTCTATGGCAAGGTATGGGGGGTAGTGGAGGTTTTACCTTAGAGGTACAGAACATTTTGGAAATTCAGCGGATGGCACTAAAGTTTGTGCGGGGGTTTGGGAGGTTTGAGGTTTTTATTGACAGTGCAACAGGTGAACAGTCTAAAAGTAAAAAGGTTGGTGCGGGTAGTGGGTGGACAGGGAATCTTGCAAGGGGTAGCCGTGTACCCAACGTATGATTGGCGGGTCATTTGGAGGGATTTTAGTAAACTTAGGATACCGGCTAGAGTAAGGGAATTAGTGTATGGTTTCATCATGGGGATTCTGGCCTCCAAGGAAGATGTATGGGGTTCGTGGATGAGGATTTTTGTCAGCATTGTGGTGATTGTGGAAAATACTGTATATATTTTCAAGAAATACAGTAGTTATATGTAAATAGACGGCCATAAGGTATTTAATAAAATTTATGTTATAAAAAATGGGAAGAAGCCTGCACCTGCACAGAGGAGACTCGCCATTGTTGTTTGAATTGGACACTAACATTAGGAGTGTATTATTTGGTGCTACATCCAGTCCATTCCTACTTCAAGCGACGATAAATGCACACCTTAAACGTACGGGAAGTCCATTGAGTAAAGTAATGAGCAAACAATTTTATGTGGACAATTTCTTTTGTGTGACATCAACTGAAGAGGAACTGTTAATGACTTATGGAGAGGCTAATAAAATAATGCAAAGTGCAAATATGCCTCTGAGGGAATGGAATAGTAATTCGTCCAAAATAAAGGACAAAATAAGTAAAGATTACCCTGGAGATGAAGTGCCAAAATGTAGTAATGTATTGGGTTTAACTTGGGATACTGAGAGAGATTTGTTAATGTTAAAACCTAATAATTACAGTATACCCAATAAATTAGCTAAGAGAGTTTTGCTTGCTGAAGTTTCCAAATGTTTTGATCCACTAGGTTTAGTGTCACCCCTTACTATAAGAGGGAAATTATTAATACAGGAAGCATGGAAACTAAAATGTGCTTGGGATGAAATTCTACCTGAGGAATTCATTAACAGGTGGGATGAATTAATTGATTATGAAAAAATTCCAATGTTGGAGTTCCCACGCCGGGTGGCCAATCCAAATGGGAAAAATGTACTCCACATTTTTTGTGATGCTTCTAAATTGGCATATGGAGCAGTTGAATATCTTCAATGTAATAGTGTTATCTCTCTTGTTATGTCTAAGGCTAAAGTGTCTCCAATTAAATCACGTACCTTACCTCAGTTGGAATTAACAGCCATTTATGTAGGTGTCAAATTAGCTAATTATATAAGAAGTTAGTTACAGGAGATAAATATTAGCGACACTGTAATTTGGTCTGATAATGAGGTATCCTTGCAATGGATTCGTAATGGAAACAGTAAAATTGTGTATGTACAAAACAGAGTCGCTGAAATTAATCAGATGCAAGAGAAGTATAATAGTTTGGGTCAGCATATGTTAACATTTAATGATATACCTGGTGAGGAGAATCCAGCTGATTTCTTGTCTCGAGGTTTACCTTATGCTAAATTTGTAAATGCTGTATCATGGTTTAAAGGACCGAGCTGGTTGGTAAATAAAGCTAATTGGCCTGTACAAAAGGTGTATATTGCTCCTGTTGAAATTACTGTGACCACCCCTCCAATAATTTGTCCTTCCTTAGCCATTGATATAAATAGGTATTCTTCTTTACCCAAACTAATCAATGTAACTAAGTTGGTGTTTAAATTTCTAAACAAGATGAATATCTCATACAAGTTTTCACATCCTCTTGAATGTTGGATAAAGAGGGTACAAGAAGAAATCTATGGAAATGAGATTAAATTGATGATGGAAAGAAAATTTGTGAAAGGTTCCATAATAGAGAAAGTGGGGCTTTATTTAGAGAACAATGTAATTAGGTGCAGAGGTAGGTTACAAAATGCTGAATTGGGTGATTATGCTGAACACCCTATCTTACTGCCCAAAACTCATCATCTAACAAATTTAATTGTGCTAAATGCCCATAAAAATGTAATGCATGGTGGGGTACAAGATACCTTAAATTGTATTAGGGAAACTTTCTGGATTCCACAAGGATGGCAAAGTGTAAAAAGGGTGATTAAATCTTGTGTAATATGTCGCCGTGTGGATGCCAGATCCTATATGTACCCAGGTCCTCCACCATTGTCAAAGGAGCGTGTACAATTAGTGACACCATTTGATGTAACAGGTGTAGACTATAATGGTCCAATAATTTTAACAGGTACGTCAAATGGTGTTCCACTGAAAGTGTATGTTTGTACTGCAACTAGGGCAGTTCATTTAGAAGTGGCACAGGACTTGTCTGCAGAACAGTTTATACAGCTGTTTCGAAAATTTGCAGCAAGGAGATCCTGTCCGAGATTGATGATTTCGGATAATGCCACAAATTTTGTAGCAGTTGCTCAACATTTGATAGAGTTAAATAATAGTAACGATGTTCAATCTCTGTTAACCCAGCGAGGGTGTACCTGGAAATTTGTTACTCCTAGAGCCCCTTGGCAGGGGGGGGGTACGAAAGACTTATAGGCACAGTGAAGAGGTGTCTCCGTAAAGTACTACACCGGAAAAAAATTAATTTGGAAGAATTCCGTGCAGTGTTAGTGGAGGCGGAAAATCGGATAAATAATAGGCCTCTCTCGTACATGAGTGATACACCTGATACAGATGTATTAACACCTTCTCACCTAATATGTGGAAGGAAATTGGAAGCTGCCCCTGTCTATAGAGATAATCTGGAAGAAAGTGATGAAGATTACAATGATGCGGCAGTGTTGTGTGATAAATTTAAAATGTTAAATAAAGTAATTGATCATTGGTCTAATGTGTGGCGTAAGGAATATCTTCTTACACTACGTGAACACTTTTATGGTGCGACAGAGGCAGTAAATCGACAGAACATTCAACCAGGTGACATTGTGTTGATTGATACTGAACAACATCGAACATTGTGGCCTCTGGACAAAGTAATGACATTGTACCCAGATGCACAAGGCGTTGTCAGGAATGTCAAAGTGTTGTGTCATGGCCAGGAAAGTTTATGCACAATTAATAAATTGATTCACTTGGAATTAGGTGTTCAAACAAACGTAAATGAAAATCTGAGGGAAAGTGACACGAGTGATATGGAAGATAACGCTGACCAAGTGATGCCGGAAGATGAAATCGTAGTAAGACCTACTAGGAGAACAGCCACTCAAGCCAGAACCAGCTGGAATCGTCTCCTAAAGGAAGGAGTAATTTGAGTCGTTTAGCAACGAACTCTGCCCGGCTGCAGTGTGGAAAATACTGTATATATTTTCCAGAAATACAGTAGTTATATGTAAATAGATGGCCATACATGTATTTAATAAAAAATATGTTATAAAAAATGGGAAGAAGCCTGCGCCTGTGCAGAAGAGACTCGCCATTGTTGTTTGAATTGGACACTAACATTAGTGAACATTGGGAAGAATTTTCGTGCTCTTGAGGTAAAATTGGGCTGACACTTCTTAAATAGGAGGCGAAATTGTTGGATGTGCATTCCTGCATAACTTGAGATATCAGGCGACTGGACAAGACAGCTCCAGGAACCTCAGATAAGTCTGTTATGTTTAACTCTGGCCAGTGTTATTTCATGTATAGACAGTGAGGTTTTCTGAGTATGATACACATTAATCTCCAGTCAAATTGGTGAGTGATATTAAGATATTCTCCTTCTGTTATGTAAATTGTATATATATAATCGTTTATTAATTTTAATATACAGTCCACAAATTTATATATTTACCAGAATTCTTGTTGATGCATCTTTTATTTATAATTAATACGTCTAGAGCAACTTGTGGATAAGACAGTTGTAGGTATCGAAGGGGGAAATTTTTGCGACCTAGGTGTCCCAAATTCCTACTTGTCTATGTAACTGATAAATAATAATTATCTTTGTTATCATTTACTGTTATGTACATAATGAGTTACATTCAGATAAATGTAATTTTCCACAGTGATGTTGAAACGGCGTTTCATGTTGTCTTTCTTTGTCCCTACTTGGAGGGGGTGAGATCATGGATGGGTGGGGTTATCAGATTTTTTGGGGGGACGTTTGCCGCTTTTAAGGGCTTTATTGTTAGATGTACGGGGAGTGCCTATGGATGTGGGAAGGGCTATAATGTACGTCATAGTAGACTACCTGGATATATCATGGGGAATGAGTGATTTAAGGGATGATTTGAGGATAAAAGCATTGGCGGCAAGGTTCTATAGGACGAAGTGTAGGAACATGCTTGTTTATGGGGCGTCTGGGAAAAAAGTTTCCCGGAAGGTTATCGGAGCCTCACACTGGGTACCCTTTGTCGAGGTCCCTGAGGATGGGCAAAGGGTTGGTCTCCTTTTCGGGGGATGTAAGGAGGGGGGTTCTGTTTGCTTGTGTATTTGCGGTGTGCAAGATGGGGTGTAGTGGCAGTTTTTGTCTGGGTAGTAAGCTATGTATCATGAGAATGTTTTGCCTTAGAGCAAAATGAGGGAAGCTTCCAAGAATAATATTTTTAACCTGATGGTTATGTTCACTGTGTAAGGAATTTCTCCTTATAGCCAGGATAACAAACCCTTAGGATCCCAGTTTTAGGAAACCAGTTGTGATAATTTGGTTTCAAAACATCGGTTTCTGAGGTACATGTTTTTTTTCTTTTGGGCTCCGCAGGATAAAGCGGCCCTTTTACTTTATACTTGGGGTGGGTTATGTAGGGTTGATGCTTTGTGCAGTGGGAAGGACTGCCGAGATGACAGGAGAAATGTCTTGCATTATGTACTAGGTATTTGTGACTTTTTTTTGGTTAACTTTTATTTTGACTCATTAGCGGCTACTGTTGTATCTTTGGTGGTAATTTTTTAACTGTATGTATAGGTCTCAGGTTTATACAATGTTTTATATTGCGGTTTTTGTAATGGTGAGAATTTAGGGTATTGGTCTCAAGCCCCTTTGATGTGTAAGAAATATCAGTAATTGCTGTGTACGTTTTTGTTATAAGAGCATGTTTTTTTTTTTTTTGTCTTTGTATGCTACATGTATGTACCCTTTTGTTCTGTTACATAAAACTTTCATAAAAAAAAATCGAGCAATGTTTCAGTTAAATGTTAGAGTTTAAGAGTTTATGTATAGGTGGTGAGAGGTCAAGACTCATCAGAGTTTTGGTTTTAAACCAATGTTGAGGTAGTTATGGTTATGTGTATCCTTAATAAATCTGTTTGTTATACGATGCTGTATGTAGCAATTATATGTAAATCACAGGTGTATTGTTCTGGTTTAGGGTTTCCATATCTTTGTTATCACTAATGTTATAATTTTGTTGACTTTCTAGTAATTGCACTGGATAAATAGGTTAAGACATTGCAGTGTTTTGTTAGGTTTTATTTTTGGGGGGGGTTTTGTTTTTTGTTATATATAGGCGATGAGTGCTTATGTTTCTTCCAGTTTTTTTTGGCCTTATTAAACCTTTGAATTTGTGCTCATCCTTAAATTTTTTTTTGTTGTTTGTCGATCATGTATATTTCTAGTTGTATGAGAATCATATGCATACTGTTCATTTAAATAAAAAAAAATAAAAAAAAATTGTGGGGAGGGGTAGGTGATGTAAATTTGCTAGTCACTGTGGGTAATAATTTTTTTTGTATCATGAGAGATGACTGGTGTGTAATGTGTGAAGATGTATTTCCACAGTAATGTACGGTGTGGTTATTCTGTGTTAGGGACATTTGGGATACTTGTGACTTAAGTAACTTTCGTGTACCATTTCATAGTTTTTTCCTACGTGACATATTAACGCTTATTGTAGGTTTAGGGTTACTATTTTGTTTTATGTTAATGTAATGCATATTGTCATGTTTTGAATGCTGTATTGTATAAAACTTGTGTATTATTGTATATCAAATAGGTGGGAACTGGGTCTTATGCACAGGGACTGTAGGGTAGTTTGTATTGGCACAATGTTGAATTGTCCGGTGTGTATTTTGACTATGGAAGAGTCGTTTTGTGCACTTTCAATTATGTTGATGTACTGTAATGTTTCTAAATAAAATAAAACAAATTTACGGACCACTGTTAGAGATTGACAGATGATTACTACAACATAATTTGAGTTCATAGACGATGTGGCACTGAGTGGTGTAAGATTAGATCTACTGTTAAGGCTTCTGGGCCGAGGGAAGGAGCTCAGTTGGGTTACAGTTGGTGCCTCTGAAGGAAAGTAATACAGTATTAGTTCCGATTCCTTCCTACTAGAGGCCGGGGTTAGCCTAGACGGTAGTGTCGGACTCTCAATTTACGGATTATAAAAATATAATTCATTGATATGATCTAAAATTATGCTTACGGTTGTTAAGATTACCAAAGACTTGTGGAATACCAGGTTGAATAATAATAATAATCATAATAACAATAACAATAATAATTTTTATAATAATAATAATACGGTCAAACGTTAAACCCATAAGAGTCATGCAGCGTCTGGGGAATGGGAGGCAATCGGCTTCTCAAGCGGGAAACAATTCCATGGATCAAGAGCCCTCACAGGCATTAAGGTAACATTGCCTTGCTCGCTAGTGTGCTTCTACATCACCACAGCGTCACTGGTCAAGACCAGACCGCGATTAGCAGACAGAGTAGGTCCTCCACCCCTGTCTAGGCTCTGAAGGAGCAAGGATGGCAACACTCTCGTCTCACACACTGAGTGTCAGTGGTTCAATCCCCGACACGGGTGATAATGATGGGCATGTTTCCTTACGCCTGCAGTCCTTGTTCACCTAACAGTGAGTAGGTACCGGGTGTTAGTCACCTTACACCTGCTGTTTCTGTTCACCTAGCAGTAAGTAGGTACCTGGGTGTTAGTCGACTGGTGTGGGTCGCACCCTGGGGGACAAGATTGAACGACCACAATGAAAATAAGTTAGTCCTCGATGATGCACAGACTTGTGATATCTTGGGCAGCTAACTTTCCCCTGGGTTAATAATCCCAAAAAATAGTAGCTTACCTTCAGTATTAATGTTAACTTACTGAAGGAAATCCTTTGAACACCCATAACTATCTGTCAGGATTTCTTACATACGCATAACAGCTAATTTCTTGGTTAGTTTACGTTAAAGTTAGGTTGCGTTACATTGTGCTATGTTAGTTTATGCTAGGTTAAGTTACCGTATTTTCAGACATATAAGGCGCGCCTTTTTCCCTCAAAATGTCTTGGAAAATCAGCCAGCACCTTATATGCTCAAGGTAAGGGCCAAGGGTAGAAGTTTTGGTTTTACATTTTAGCGTAAAGTAAAGAGCGTCATTAGCCCTTGAATATGATTGCTGATTTACCGTTATAATACTTCTGTGGTGCGCCTTATATGCCACAACGAAAAACATGTAAATATAAGATGAAGGAGATAAAACAGTTACGCCGATCGAACATAACGGAAGCACACATAACTATGTCATATTTTCAGTGTCGTTAAGAAGACGGGAAAACTTACTGGAATATTAATTTAGTGTTGTATGCAATTCTGCGATTTAATTCACGTTTTGTCTACACTGTGATTCTAAATAAACAAAAAATAATAACCCAATTTCGTGAGCGTGGGAAGCAACATGTACTGTACAAGGCTTAAAATTGCTTACTCGCGCACTATCAGAATTTATTGCGTAATTCAATTATTTCCCGCATGGTTACTGATGTGCGAGTGGCGCCACCTGCGTGGTGGGCAACCAGGCTGTTGAGAGCCGCCATGGGTACGTAACTCTTTACTCACGTTATGTCCATTAATTCCTCTTCATTTTATCTTATGTTTAATTAATAGATTTGCTAATAATGCAAATGTATACAAATAAATTTCTGAGGTGAAAGTTGTTCCATTTCAGATGAGATTTCTCAGACAGCATCTGCTGTGTACTCGCCTAGTTGTGGTTGTAGGGGTCGAGTCACCGCTATGTACTCGCCTAGTTGTGGTTGTAAGGGTCGAGTCACAGCCATGTACTCGCCTAGTTGTGGTTGTAAGGGTCGAGTCACAGCTATGTACTCGCCTAGTTGTGGTTGTAAGGGTCGAGTCACAGCCATGTACTCGCCTAGTTGTGGTTGTAGGGGTCGAGTCACAGCCATGTACTCGCCTAGTTGTGGTTGTAAGGGTCGAGTCACAGCTATGTACTCGCCTAGTTGTGGTTGTAAGGGTCGAGTCACAGCCATGTACTCGCCTAGTTGTAGTTGTAGGGGTCGAGTCACAGCCATGTACTCGCCTAGTTGTGGTTGTAGGGGTCGAGTCACAGCCATGTACTCGCCTAGTTGTGGTTGTAAGGGTCGAGTCACAGCTATGTACTCGCCTAGTTGTAGTTGTAGGGGTCGAGTCACTGCTATGTACTCGCCTAGTTGTGGTTGTAGGGGTCGATTCACTGCTATGTACTCGCCTAGTTGTGGTTGTAGGGGTCGATTCACCGCTCTGTACTCGCCTAGTTGTGGTTGTAGGGGTCGATTCACAGCTATGTACTCGCCTAGTTGTGGTTGTAAGGGTCGAGTCACAGCTCATGTACTCGCCTAGTTGTGGTTGTAGGGGTCGATTCACTGCTGTGTACTCGCCTAGTTGTGGTTGTAGGGGTCGATTCACCGCTCTGTACTCGCCTAGTTGTGGTTGTAGGGGTCGATTCACTGCTATGTACTCGCCTAGTTGTGGTTGTAGGGGTCGATTCACCGCTCTGTACTCGCCTAGTTGTGGTTGTAGGGGTCGATTCACTGCTGTGTACTCGCCTAGTTGTGGTTGTAGGGGTCGATTCACTGCTGTGTACTCGCCTAGTTGTGGTTGTAGGGGTCGATTCACCGCTCTGTACTCGCCTAGTTGTGGTTGTAGGGGTCGATTCACTGCTATGTACTCGCCTAGTTGTGGTTGTAGGGGTCGATTCACTGCTATGTACTCGCCTAGTTGTGGTTGTAGTTGTCGAGTCACAGCTATGTACTCGCCTAGTTGTGGTTGTAGGGGTCGATTCACTGCTATGTACTCGCCTAGTTTTGGTTGTAGGGATCGAGTCACAGCTATGTACTCGCCTAGTTGTGGTTGTAGGGGTCGAGTCACTGCTCTGTACTCGCCTAGTTGTGGGTGTAGGGGGTCGAGCCACAGCTATGTACTCGCCTAGTTGTGGTTGCAGGGGTCGAGCCACAGCTCACAGGGGTCGCTGCTATGTACTCGCCTAGTTGTGGTTGTAGGGGTCGAGTCATAGCCATGTACTCGCCTAGTTGTTGTTGTAGGGGTCGATTCACAGCTATGTACTCGCCTAGTTGTGGTTGTAGGGGTCGAGTCACAGCTATGTACTCGCCTAGTTGTGGTTGTAGGGGTCGAGTCACTGCTATGTACTCGCCTAGTTGTGGTTGTAGGGGTCGAGTCACTGCTATGTACTCGCCTAGTTGTGGTTGTAGGGGTCGAGTCACTGCTATGTACTCGCCTAGTTGTGGTTGTAGGGGTCGATTCACTGCTATGTACTCGCCTAGTTGTGGTTGTAGGGGTCGAGTCACTGCTCTGTACTCGCCTAGTTGTGGTTGTAGGGGTCGAGTCATTGCTATGTACTCGCCTAGTTGTGGTTGCAGGGGTCGATTCACTGCTATGTACTCGCTTAGTTGTGGTTGCAGGGGTCGAGCCACAGCTATGTACACGCCTAATTGTGGTTGAAGGGTCGAGTCACTGCTATGTACTCGCCTAGTTGTGGTTGTAGGGGTCGAGTCACTGCTATGTACTCGCCTAGTTGTGGTTGTAGGGGTCGATTCACTGCTATGTACTCGCCTAGTTGTGGTTGTAGGGGTCGAGTCACTGCTATGTACTCGCCTAGTTGTGGTTGTAGGGGTCGATTCACTGCTATGTACTCGCCTAGTTGTGGCTGTAGGGGTCGAGTCACTGCTATGCACTCGCCTAGTTGTGGTTGCAGGGGTCGAGTCACTGCTATGTACTCGCCTAGTTGTGGTTGTAGGGGTCGAGTCACTGCTATGTACTCGCCTAGTTATGGCTGTAGGGGTCGAGTCACTGCTATGCACTCGCCTAGTTGTGGTTGCAGGGGTCGATTCACTGCTATGTACTCGCTTAGTTGTGGTTGCAGGGGTCGAGCCACAGCTATGTACACGCCTAATTGTGGTTGCAGGGTCGAGTCACTGCTATGTACTCGCCTAGTTGTGGTTGTAGGGGTCGAGTCACTGCTGTGTACTCGCCTAGTTGTGGTTGTAGGGTCGAGTCACAGCTATGTACTCGCCTAGTTGTGGTTGCAGGGGTCGAGTCACTGCTATGTACTCGCCTAGTTGTGGTTGCAGGGGTCGAGTCACAGCTATGTACTCGCCTAGTTGTGGTTGTAGGGGTCGAGTCACAGCTATGTACTCGCCTAGTTGTGGTTGCAGGGGTCGAGTCACTGCTATGTACTCGCCTAGTTGTGGTTGCAGGGGTCGATTCACTGCTATGTACTTGCCTAGTTGTGGTTGCAGGGGTCGATTCACAACTATGTGATCGGACAGTTGTGAGAGTGTCGACAGATTTGTTTATGAAGGATGAGGTGAATGACATTAGATGAGGGAAAGAAAGAAGCAAGAGTGTTGAGGAGTCTGTGGAACAAACGATGCTTGTAACTAAAGGGGAAAAAAAAATCGACCTGACCAGCGTAGAACTGTGCCAAGTCTTGAGTGAGTTGGGGTTAAAGTTGCGGTGGTGTATTTTTTAACTGGTATGAAAGACATTATTCAGAAAGCTGAAGGTTGGTTGCCCAGATTGTTTGGCCATTTAGGAACCACACCTGTATTCTACTTAAGAAACCTACTGTGTAGGCGAAATGTTTAGGAATAAATTTACCTGTTTCACATGTGTCTTACTTAATGGCATTGTACACCATTGTTATACGGCACTTGTAGTTTACATAGTGTGTCGTGGTACAGAGGTTAGTATTAAGTGTTTGGTAAACAGCGGCCAGATGTACAATCACTAACCAATTGCACTACAAAAACAAACACTGGGTTATTTCATCTGGTTTAAAGCAATGATTTAATGCCTCTAATTAATGAAACAGCCGGGTTTGTGCATAATGCCATGTTGCTCGGTTGGTAGCGCACTCTGCTCACACAACGAGTGTCCGTGGTTCGATCCCGGGTAAGGGTTCCATGGAAATATTGGGCGTGTTTCTTTTAAGACACCAGCTGTCCCTGTTTACCTAGCAGTAAGTAGGTACCTTGGTGTTATCCAAATGGTGTGGGTCGCAACCTGGAGACAAAATTAACATAAGTTGCAGGAAATGCTCTGCATAACCGGGGAGTTTCTATACAGTACGTCACTGATGTTATCTACGTCTCTATACGTTGTATTATGTACTTGTAGATTTTTTTTTTATTAGCACACTGGCCGACTCCCACCAAGGCAGGGTGGCCCGATAAAGAAAAACTTTCACAGTATAATGTCAACGAGATAAAGTCAGTTGATCAAATGAAAATGCTGGCCCACAGATGGCTCCAACTTCATCCTGTTCCCTACTTGTATGTCTCATAACAATAAAAATGCTTTCAAATGAGCTGATGTAGGTAACAACTCTTAGCTTGCCAATAAAGTTAGGAATCCTTAACCTGTAAATAGCTGTCAATAAAGCTAGGGATCCTTAACCTTGTCAAACCCTGTGTAAAAAAGAAAAAAAAACCATCATTCACTCCATCACTGTCTTGCCAGAAGGGTGCTTTACACTACAGTTTTTAAACTGCAACATTAACACCCCTCCTTCAGAGTGCAGGCACTGTACTTCCCATCTCCAGGACTCAAGTCCGGCCTGCCGGTTTCCCTGAACCCCTTCATAAATGTTACTTTGCTCACACTCCAACAGCACGTCAAGTATTAAAAACCAAGTTGTTAATAAACCAAGATGGTGTATGCTCCGGAGGAATTAAACCAAGATGGTGTATGCTCCGGAATTATTAAACAAACATGGTGTATGCCCCGGAGTTATTAAGCCAAGATGGTGTATGCTCCGGAGTTATTAGGCCAAGATGGTTTATGCTCCGGAGTTATTAAACCAAGAGGGTGTATGCTCCCGAGTTATTAAACCAAGATGGTGTATGCTCCGGAGTTATTAAACCAAGATGGTGTATGCTCCGGAGTTATTAAACCAAGCGGGTGTATGCTCCGGAGTTATTAAACCAAGATGGTGTATGCTCCGGAGCTATTAAACGAAAATGGTGTATGTTTCTGAGTAATTAAACCAAGATGATGTATGCTCCGGAGTTATTAGGCCAAAATGGTGTATGCTCCGGAGTTATTAAACCACGATGTTATTAAACCAAGATGGTGTATGCTCTGGAGTTATTAAACCAAGATGGTGTATGCTCCAGAGTTATTAAACCAAGATGGTGTATGCTCCGGAGTTATTAAACAAAGATGATGTATTCTCCGGTGTTATTAAACCAAGATGGTGTATGCTCCAGAGTTATTAAACCAAGATGTGTATGCTCCGGAGTTATTAAACGAAGATGATGTTTGCTCCGGAGTTATTAAACCAAGATGGTGTATGCTCCGGAGTTATTAAACCAAGCGGGTGTATGCTCCGGAGTTATTAAACAAAGATGTTGTATGCTCCGGAGTTATTAAACGAAAATGGCGTATGTTCCTGAGTAATTAAGCCATGATGATGTATGCTCCGGAGTTATTAAACCAAGATGGTGTATGCTCCAGAGTTATTAAACCAAGATAGTGTATGCTCCAGAGTTATTAAACGAGAATGATGTATGCTCCGGAGTTATTAAACCATGATGTTATTAAACCAAGATGGTGTATGCTCCAGAGTTATTAAACCAAGATAGTGTATGCTCCAGAGTTATTAAACCAAGATGGTGTATGCTCCGGAGTTATTAAACAAAGATGATGTATGCTCCGGAGTTATTAAACCATGATGTTATTAAACCAAGATGGTGTATGCTCTGGAGTTTTTAAACCAAGATGGTGTATTCTCCGGCGTTATTAAACAAAGATGGTGTATGATCCGGAGTTATTAAACCAAGATGTTATTAAACCAAGATGGTGTATGCTCCGAAGTAATTAAACCAAGATGATGTATTCTCCGGAGTAATTAAACCAAGATGATGTATGCTCCGGAGTTATTAAACCAAGATGATGTATGCTCCGGAGTTATTAAACCAAGATGATGTATGCTCCGGAGTTATTAAACCAAGGTGATGTATGCACCGGAGTTATTAAACCAAGATGATGTATGCTCCGGAGTTATTAAACCAAGGTGATGTATGCACCGGAGTAATTAATCCAAGATGATGTATGCTCCGGAGTTATTAAACCAAGATGATGTATGCTCCGGAGTTATTAAACCAAGGTGATGTATGCACCGGAGTAATTAATCCAAGATGATGTATGCTCCGGAGTAATTAAACCAAGATGATGTATGCTCCGGAGTTATTAAACCAAGATGATGTATGCTCCGGAGTTATTAAACCAAGATGATGTATGCACCGGAGTAATTAATCCAAGATGATGTATGCTCCGGCGTTATTAAACCAAGGTGGTGTACGCTTCAGAGTTATTAAACCGAGATGGTGTATCTTCCGGAGTTATTAAACCAAGATGATGTATGCTCAGGAGTTACTTACCTAAGATGGCGTCAGCTTTGGAGTTTATAACCTAGGATAACCCAAAAAAAACAAGCACCGTGGTTTACTTCTTTAGGGCTTCTTAGGTCCTCTTTCCCAGGATGCGACCCTCAACTGTCCTACTTCTGGGTATTTACTGCTAATTGAACACGATCGCCAGGTGTGAGGAGACTACTCCATACACCCCGCCTCATGTGGTGTGTGGCGTGTTGTGTGTGGCATGTGGTGTGTGGTGAGTGGTGTCTGGTTTGTGGTGGGTGATGTGGTGTGCTGTGTAGTATGTAGGGTGAAGTGTGTGGTGTGTAGGGTGTGGTGTGTAGTGTATGGTGTGTTGTGGGTAGTGTGTGCTGTGTAGTGTGTAGGGTGAGGTGTGTAGTGTATGGTGTGTTGTGGGTAGTGTGTGCTGTGTAGTATGTAGGGTGAAGTGTGTAGTGTGTAGGGTGTGGTGTGTAGTGTATGGTGTGTTGTGGGTAGTGTGTGCTGTGTAGTGTGTAGGGTGAGGTGTGTAGTGTATGGTGTGTTGTGGGTAGTGTGTGCTGTGTAGTATGTAGGGTGAAGTGTGTAGTGTGTAGGGTGTGGTGTGTAGTGTATGGTGTGTTGTGGGTAGTGTGTGCTGTGTAGTGTGTAGGGTGAGGTGTGTGGTAGGTGGTGTGTGTAGTATGTGGTGTGTAGTGTGTGGTGTGTGGTTTGTGGTGTATGGTGTATGGTGCGTGGTGAATGTGTGGTTGCAGGGGTCGAATCACTGCTTCCGGCCTTTGTTAGGTCTACTTGTTCCCGGCTGAAGAGTCTTGTCGTACCTCTTCTTGTCGTACCTCCAATTCACTCTGACAATCCTAAGGCTGAAGCTTTCTACTTCTGGTTGTGTACTTTTATTCTTATTTCTCATCTCCGAAATTCTGTTCCTGTTCACACTGTCAATCCAATGTGGGTCTGACGTTCACGCGGTGTACAGTGTCGTGATTTGTCAGACACACATTTGATGAAGTAGTTATTTACCTAACGTGCGCCTCAGGGGATATGCTCGGAACGGCACTTACTCCAAGGTCCTTCTTTATGAGTAAGGTCTGTGTAATCTTTGCCCCACGAGCCTGTACTTCGTCTGCGGTCTTCTCTGTCTTCTCCAATGCTTATTACTTTATATTTGGTGAGGTTAAATTCTAGGAGCCATTTGTCAGACCCGGCCTGTAGCCTGTCCAGATCCTTTTGTAGCCTTTCTTGGTCCTCGTCCGCTTGTATTCTCCTCATTAGTTTCACGTAGTCTGCAAAGAGGGACGCCTCTGACTATCCCTTCTGTTATGTCATTCGACATACAAAATACTGAGAGGAATTGACAAGGTGGACAAAGACAGGATGTTCCAGAGATGGGACACAGCAACAAGGGTACACAGTTGGAAGTTAAAGACACAAATGAATCACAGGGATGTTAGGAAGTATTTCTTCAGCCACAGAGTAGTCAGGAAGTGGAATAGTTTGGGAAGCGATGCAGTGGAGGCAGGATCCCTACATAGCTTTAAGCAGAGGTATGATAAAGCACACGGTTCAGGGAGAGTGACCAAGTAGCGACCAGTGAAGAGGCGGGGCCAGGAGCTTGGACTCGACCCCTGCAACCTCAACTAGGTGAGTACGTATACAAGAAACAGCACTGGACCTAGGGCTAATCCCTGTTGAACCTCACTCGACACATGCACCCATTCCGACACCTCGTCACCTACCATAATTCGTTCCCTTCGTGTCAGGTATTCCCTGATTCATTGAAGTTTTTTTTTTTTTTGTTATTCCTGGCTACTCCTTTAGCTTTTATACCAGTCTCTCGTGCGATACTATGTCAAAAGACTTCTTACAGTCCAGGGAAATGCAATCTACCCATCTCTCTCCTGTTTTGCTTCTGTTACGTTGTCGTAGAACTCCAGTAGGTTTTTTTTTTATATTTTATTTAGAAAACACAATACATATTTAAATGTATGCTATGCATACGTTACATAAACTAAGACATGTTATCCATTAAAAATGAAACAACAATTCCACGTTCAACACGAAGGCAACCCACACCCGAACATACAGGTGGATTTAATAAATTCATAAATATTATTTTTTTTTTTTTTTTTTTTTTTTTATTATCACACTGGCCGATTCCCACCAAGGCAGGGTGGCCCGAAAAAGAAAAACTTTCACCATCATTCGCTCCATCACTGTCTTGCCAGAAGGGTGCTTTACACTACAGTTTTTAAACTGCAACATTAACACCCCTCCTTCAGAGTGCAGGCACTGTACTTCCCATCTCCAGGACTCAAGTCCGGCCTGCCGGTTTCCCTGAATCCCTTCATAAATGTTACTTTGCTCACACTCCAACAGCACGTCAAGTATTAAAAACCATTTGTCTCCATTCACTCCTATCAAACACGCTCACGCATGCCTGCTGGAAGTCCAAGCCCCTCGCACACAAAACCTCCTTTACCCCCTCCCTCCAACCCTTCCTAGAACTATACTGGATATTAACAAAAATTCCTCTACCACACAATCCCAGTACTTAAATAAACCGTTACCCGTAGGTGTATTACCACCATTTACACATCCAACAACATGACCTACCAAACCCCCTTTTAACAATAATTAATAATGCCAGTGCATACAAAAAATATATGCATGCACCGTTTTGAGAAAAAAACCCTTAAGTAACCTAACAATCACGGTATGCCCTTACCTCATTAAACCTTAATGAGAATTACAGAATTTGGTTATGCATAAACCACAACAAAAATATAAAAGTACATAGCAACCCAGATATGTACATTATGTTACCATACACACACACTTGTATAATGGGAAGAATATACACCCACAATATCTAATATCAATAATAATAAAACAACAACAAAGAAATTCAAACTGTCAGAACATCATTGTATGACATGGATTTTACAAGACTATAATTATCAAATGGGTTCTCCCCTCACAAGGACGGGGCGAATAATAAAAAGAAACCCCTTCATGAAATACCAAACAGGTACACCCCTACCACTAACTAACTCCTAGCTTAAGATCAAACTTGTTAATGACTGAACACAAAATCCTAATCTCCCTATCTGAAACACAATTAAACATCCTTGACAGTCATATTCGTCACATTAACGTGTGCAAAGATATTACAATCCTTCTTCTATAAAGAAGTACCGTTATAAAGGAAATACTTGTATACTAATTATATCTAAAGAAAAGCTAATCCACAAGGGCAATATGGAAAGTACTTGCAGCTACATGTTAAAACTACAAAATAAGCATCATTCTATACTAACGTACTTGACTACAGTGTTCCTTGCTTTATTTTATATTTTAAAACCCTTCTCAATGTTAATAAAAAGAATTACTGCTATTCACTGGCAATATCATTTTTGCACGTGTTCAGTACTACTTGACCTAAAAAGCCATAACAGCCACTTAAGCCACCTCTCCTCGATAGTGAATGCAATAATATACCCAACCAAAATATGCAATGCAAGGCATTCCATGTATGACTATGTATCCAAGGTACTGATCGCCAATATCAAATATCTCTGCAGGAACATAACCATTTCATAAATATATGCTCTCACTATCTCACCCTCACACCACCTTCCACACTGCTAGCCTAACCTTACACCCCCCCCCCTCACAATAAAAGAGACTCTACCCTTGCCCCCACCCCCTGTTCCCTTAGAAGCTGTGCTACAGTAAAATTACGATAACCTATCGAAAAACTTGATTCCCATTTCCCCCCATATATTAACCTATTCCTACACCTTGTCCTATAAAACCGCGCTGCTAACGCTTTTATCCTCAACTGCCCTGAAATCTGCCTCATACCCCAAGAAACATGCAAATAATCTGCCATAACATACATCAAAGCCCTGCCCACTTCGCTTGCTACCCCACTAACATCCATCGACAACGATCTAAGAAAAGACCAACTCCCCCCCCCCCAACAGCCTAATAACCCCCGCCATCCAGACTCTCACCACTTCCAAAGATGAACAAAAATATACCACATGATATGCCGTCTCCTCCTCCCCACAGAATAAACATGTTGCCTCTCTAACCAACCCCATCTTATGCAACATATACTTAGATGCCACCACACCCATTAGAAAACGGTACACCAACTCCCTAACCCTTGCTGGTATCCTAAGCTTCCTGAACTCCCTCCATATGACCCTCCAGTTATACATGGGGTATACTGCGGCCCCCTGCAATACACCCCTTCCCCACGCCACACCCACCACTGCGTTTACCTTCAACCTTTTTACCTGCCCCACTGCCAACATGAATCTTATTACATCTTCACACTTTCTCAAATCCATACCACTCCACCAGTTTCTAGCATCCCTCATCACCCTATCCACCCTAACACCCCCCTCCCCCCCACCCTTAGATACCTCTGCTTAATATATAATACCATTACCCTAGGCCCTAAGGCCAACAAACCTAGTCCCCCCCTTTTCACCTCCGTCATGACCACATCTTTGGACAACCAGGCCCTCCCAAACCCCCACACAAACCTCAACACCCTCCTCTGTATTTCCTGTATATCCTGCACCCCCAAAGGGAACACCTCCGCTACACCCCAGACCTTACTATACACCACCGAGTTAATTACCAACGCCCTCTGCTGTAACGCCACTTCACTGGCCCTCAAACCTTTTAACTTGCCTATAACCCTACTCGTGACTGCTTCTGAGTTAATCCTCCTACATTCCTGCAATTGCTTCATATACCATATCCCACACACCCTAATTCTGTCACAAACCGTCCATCCCATTTCCTCCCCCAATCTCCCCCCAACCCATGTTCCTACTTCCAATAACCTAGACTTTGCTAAATTAACTACCATTCCTGAAACATTCCCAAAACTCCTAATGACCTCTCCCACCCTTCGTAAAGCCTCCCCACTCGTAACTAACACAGTTGTATCATCCACATAACCTACTATGCCCCCCATACTTCCCCCCCCCCACCTCCCGCAATGCGTCGTCCACAGCCTCAAAGAAAGGATGTTGCACGCATGCAAAGAGCAACTGTGACAGCGGGCAACCCTGCCTTAATCCCTGTTCCATCATCACCGCCCCCCCCAGCTTACCATTAACCTGCACCCTCATGACAGCCCCCTCATACAGAATGCGCACCCACCTCACGACCCCCCCCTCCAAAACCCAATTTGTCCAAACAGCCCCACAAAAAGTCCCTCTTCACGCAGTCATATGCCTGAGCCCAATCCAATCCAAGGACGCCCCCTCCCTGACAGTTCTCTATAAAATCCCTTATCACACTGTGCCCATTCTTCATAGTCCGTCCCGGAATCCCATACTGACCCCCATGTACGCTACTCCCAATTACCTTCTTTAACCTGTTCCCCAATACCTTCGCAAAAATTTTGTAATCCGTACACATTAACGACAACGGACGATAATCTCCCAAACCCTTCTCCTCTCCTCCCTTCTTTGGCACCAAGACAACGACCCCAGTTCTCTGTGTTTGCGCCATTCTGCCCCATTTCAACATATAATTCAGAACCGCCACTAGGCATTCCCTCAGTACCTCCCAATGTGCTTTGTAAAAATCATTAGATAACCCATCTATTCCCGGTGCCTTCCCCTGACTCAACCCATTCACCACTTCCCCCACCTCTGCCCCCGTAATGCCTCCCTCCAACTCCCGATCCCCCTGCCCCATACCCTGCGAAACCCTTATCCCTCTAAATGTTTCTAACCCACCCACCCCTCCCCTTCTCTTCCATTTCTCCGTAAACCAATAATCAGCATACCTACTGATAGAATCTGTGTCAGTGAGGCCCTGTCCCCTCACATAACCCTCCCCACCCTCCACAACAATATGTGCCACGGTATTCCTCAACTGTCTGTCCTTGAATTTTCTGAGAACATACCCGGTTGGCTTATCACCTTTTAGTACGTCCTCCAATCCTGCCCTGACCCTGAGTGCATCAAAACGTTCATTATGCATCTCTACTAAACGACTCCTAAGTTCCCCCATAACTCCTTCCACTCCCTACCTACCCCCCCCCCCGCATAACAATCATTCAACTGACCCTCTAAATAATTCTGCAATCCAAACCTCCAGCGTGCCCGTTCCCTGCCCCTCTTCCTAAAAAATTCTACAATTTTCACCTTTGCCTGCAACTCCCACCAATCTATCAAATCCACCTCCTCATCCCTAGCCTCCCAAAAGCCTTTCCACCATGACTGAAAAGACCGACCTTGATCCTCCTCCTGTAAAAGCCTCACATTTAATTTCCAATAGCTCTGATATATTCTCGGAATACCATCCACCCTAAGGTCAGCCAACACTGCTCTGTGGTCTGATAAACCCACGTCTACTGTTCTAACTCTCTCCACTCCTATCCCCTGCCTCACATAAATCCTATCCAACCTTGCCTCATAACTCCCCTGTACATAGGTATGCTCAACCTGATACCCCCCCTGCCAACCACATCTACCACCCCGACATCGCACAAAGCATCCCTTAAGACACCCAACACGCACCCCGCCCCCCTAGGTACTACGTCTACATGCCTAATCACACAATTCCAATCACCTCCAATTATCGCTATGGCAGGTAAACCCCTGAGATAATATAACAAAACGTCACGAACAAAATCTGATTTTATCCTTACATTACCAATCGCAGGCATATAAACTCCAACAAAACATACCCTACTCTCCCCCCACCACCCATCCACCCGAACAACCCTCCCCCCACCCCCCTCCTCCCACCCCATGACTCGCAAGGGACTGGTCTCCTTTACTAAAACAGCCACTCCGCCCTTTAAAAGCGTTGCCATGCTTACAAACAACTTATATCCTCTCAATCTCAACTCACTACCTGACTTATAGTTATTCTCCTGTAGGAAACAAACATCAACGTCGTACCTTTTGAGGAACCACTCCAACCAGACCCTTTTTACCTCAGTTTTTAGGCCATTAGCATTTATCGTTACACACCTGAATGGTCAGGGAGAGGCGGCTTACCTCTGTGCCGCTGTGGCTTGCTCACACTTCCCTTCAAGCTGCTCACACTTTCCTTATTACTCTTTTTAATAGGACCCCCTACCCCCCCTTGTCTCTCCCCCGATTTTCCCTGTACTCCCCCCCCCTGTAGGGGATTTGCGGACCACCTCTGCCCATGCCTTCTTACCTGGTCTTTGCCCAGGTGTTAAAACATCATCTAATTCAGTCAACCCCACTGGCCTCTTCCTAGAGCTGCCTACCAAAGCCACCTCTTCCTCAGGTACATCCTCCCTGTGTACCTCTGCCACTACAAGTATATCCTTTCCAGTATTCCCTGCTACTTCCGACTTCTCACTCAGCCCTTGCAATTGCTGCGTTTCACTGGTCCGTCCATCCATGTCCTCTCCTACCACGGCCTCCTCCAAGAATTCCTGGAGCACTGACTCCAAGGACACCTCCTGTGTCGACTCCCCCACTTCCTCCACCACCACAGGCGTTGGAGTAGGAACTCCCTCCTCCACCGGGAGTGTGACACACGTCCCCATCTGTTCACCCTCCTTCTCCACCTCCTCACTCCATAGAGGAGTCCCAGTCTTCGCCGCCGCCACCACACTCGTTTGCTGGACGTCCTCTACCGGGGCTGACACCCCCGGGGCAACTCTACGTGCACATTGCGCCGCTATATAATCATAAGAGCCGCAAAGACGACACGTTCTCCTTTGCCCCACATACGACACATATACCTGATTTCTGGTGCCTGTCAACATGACATACGAAGGTATAGGCGTCTTGAGGGTCATCTTGATGTTGTATGACCCTTCCGGGAGGCCCTCATATGGTCCATCCCTCCATACCCCACCTCTGGCTTCATGAATGACTCCATACTTGCTAAAAACTTCCATTATACCAAACTTAGTTGCCTCAAAGGATACATTCCTCACTCGTACCCACGTATAGTAAGTAGACACGTCATGCAAGCACACATCCATCGTCGAGTTGAGGCACATTCGGCGTTCCTGGTACTCCTCCACCACACTGCTGTAGTAGCTAGTCCTCAGGAACTTCACAAATACTCGTTTCACCCCATTAAGGGCCACACCATACAGTTCCTCGTTAGGGATACCATATAAATCCCTAATAATTGCAGGAAGAACGACGTTCATCGTAGCAGGGCTCAGAGAACCCCTCAACAGCTCAATGCAGACTGTGTTAATCCTCCTGCCGGTGTACTCCGCCATGTCTGAACGACAGTAGGTTTGTGATGCGGAAATTTCTATCTCTGAAGCCGTGGTGGGTGTCATGTCTAAACCCACTCCTTTCTAGGTTCTCCACAACTCTTATCCTGGCATTCGTCCCCATAACTTAACATACTGTACATGTCAGTGACACTGGTAAAAGTATTTGGCCAATCCATTATAGAGATAGACAGTATAATAACATATGTGATGTTACAACATCACATTAATGAAAAATTGACACCAGATATCTTCAGCCAATTTTCTAAATTTGCTTGTAACAGATAAGCTAACTATAGATTTAAATCCAGATGTACTCATGTAAACCCTTTTGAGGCCTAATTCCTAGGCCTTTTGTGTATCCATATGCTCTTGCACTAACCTCCACAGGATGGATATGGGGTGCACAATAAACTTGCCACTTCGGCGGCAAAATCTGAAAATCTGACACTAGTCTACAGTTTAATGTTGCATGTCTATCTACTTTCTTAAAAACTGGGATTGCATTTGCTGTCTTCCAAATCTCAGGTAGTTGCCCTGTTCGATAGACTTATTAAAGATTGTAGCTAGCGGTATACACAATACCTTTACTCCTTCTGTCTCTGTCAAGACTCACAGAGAGATATTATCTGGTTCCACCTCCTTCGAGGTATCAGATTTACATAGCAGCTTCTTCACCTCTTCCCCGATTGAGTGTATTGGGTCCAACACTTGTTGTTAGGTAAGACACATATGCAACAGTTAGGTATCTTTATTATGAAACGTTTCGCCTACACAGTAGGCTTCTTCAGTCAAGTACAGAAAAGTTGATAGAAGCAGAAGATACTTGAAGACGATGTAATCAGTCCATCACCCTTAAAGTTTTGAGGTGGTCAGTCCCTCAGTCTGGAGAAGAGCATTGTTCCATAGTATGAAACAATATGGAGAAGAAGTGACAGGATGGAGCTTTTTATAGCGCCAAGAGGTGAGACGTAGGCCACTAGGAGAGGTAAGAACTCAGATGTTGAGAAGTCAGGTCCCTCTCAAATCCAGCCCCTCTCACTAGTGGAATTTGTCGAAGTTGATTGCAGGTCTGTACCAAGATACCCTTGTGTTGCAGTGTCTGACAGATTGAACATTAAAATGGTATAAAATACCGACAAGTTGTTAGGTAAGACACATATGCAACAGTTAGGTATCTTTATTATGAAACGTTTCGCCTACACAGTAGGCTTCTTCAGTCAAGTACAGAAAAGTTGATAGAAGCAGAAGATACTTGAAGACGATGTAATCAGTCCATCACCCTTAAAGTTTTGAGGTGGTCAGTCCCTCAGTCTGGAGAAGAGCATTGTTCCATAGTATGAAACAATATGGAGAAGAAGTGACAGGATGGAGCTTTTTATAGCGCCAGGAGGTGAGACGTAGGCCACTAGGAGAGGTAAGAACTCAGATGTTGAGAAGTCAGGTCCCTCTCAAATCCAGCCCCTCTCACTAGTGGAATTTGTCGAAGTTGATTGCAGGTCTGTACCAAGATACCCTTGTGTTGCAGTGTCTGACAGATTGAACATTAAAATGGTATAAAATACCGACAAGTTGTTAGGTAAGACCAACACTTGCTGGTGCACTCTTCCGCTTAGGTTTGCTGGAAGCTTTTCTGTCTTTTCTGAGTGTTCCTCTCTTAATCTTGTGCTGAGCTCTTCGCAGCCTTCCTAGTCATTTCTTGTGAGCTCCCCGCCTTCTTCTTCAGCCTGAATACCTGGTCCCAGACTATTATTTTCTTCCTGATGTAGGTATCTGACAAACTTTGGATCAGATATGGCTTTCGGTGTTTTGTCATCCTCAGATTGCCGTTGAGCCTCCCTCCTTATCCATGCATACTAGATTCTGATTCTTCGGTTCAAGTTCTCGTTTTCCTGAGTGTGTGTGTATATATACTCACCTAATTGTGGTTGCAAGGATCAAGTCATAGCTCCAGGCCCTGCCTCCTCACTGGTCCCTACTAGGCCTACTCCCTCCCTTCTCCATGAGTTTTATCAAACCTCTTCTTAAAGCTATGTATGGATCCTGCTTCACTATATCACTCTCCTGACTGTTCCACTTCCTGACAACTCTATGATTGAAGAAGTACTTTCTAATATCCCTGAGACTCATCTGAGTTTTCATCTTCCAGTTGTGATCCCAAGATGCTGTGTCACATCTCTGAAACGTTCTGATCTTGTCCAACTTGTCAATTCCACACAATATTTTATGTTTTACATGCCTTCCCTATCCCTCCTGCCCTTCAGTAGTGTTAGGTTGAATTCCCTTACCCTCTCCTCGTTGGGCAAACCCCTCAGTTGAAGACTAGTCTTGTTGCAAACCTTTGCACTTTCTCTAATTTTTTTTATTGACGTGTTTGACTAGGTGCGGTTTCCATACTGGTGCTACATACTTCAATATGGGCCCGATATACACAGTGTAGAGTGTCGTAAATGACTCTTTAGGCAGGTGTCGAAACGCTATTATTAGATTTGCCAGGAGCCCATATGGTGCAGCAGTTATTTGGTTGGTTTGCGCCCGAGGATATGTGCTCGGTATGATGCTTACCCCAAGATCCTTTTCCTCGAGTGAGTTTTGCAGCCTCTGACCTCTTAGGCTGTACTCCGTCTGTAGTCTCCTTTGTCCTTCCCCAAGCTTCATAACTTTGCATTTGCTGGGGTTAAACTCCAGGAGCCATTTGTCGGACCAGGCTTGCATCCTATCCAGATCCCCTTGTGTGTGTATACTCACCTATTTGTGGTTGCAGGGGTCGAGTCATAGCCCCTGGTTATGACTATGTGTGTGTGTGTGTGTGTGTGTGTGTGTGTGTGTGTGTGTGTGTGTGTGTGTGTGTGTGTGTGTGTGTGTGTAGTGTGTTTTTTGTAGTGTGTTGTGTGTAGTGTGGTTGGCAGTGTGTAGTGTGTGATGAATGATCGTTGGTGTGTTATTGGTGGTGGTGAGTGAATACTTGTTAATAGAGAAATATATACTGGAACACGGGAACGTGAGGGAGGGAGGGAGGGAGGGAGGGAGGGAGGGAGGGAGGGAGTGATGGAGGGAGGGAGAGAGTGTGGAGGGCAGCCAGCACCTGCCCTCTCTTCTATTCCCTTCTGGAAAGTGAGAGACATTTTGCAAAGCAACAAGACACAGTCTAATCTGTAACACTAACCATCTGGAGACTTGGACACAACAACATTGCCATCCTGTACCAGCGAGCAACACACCTCCACAGCACCTCCGGGTAAACGTCTGCTCCCTACAACCAGATTCTTTTATAAGCGGAGTAAATTTTTGCCTTTTCAGAATTTAAAGGAGATGCCCTTTTTTCACGACTCAATTCGAAATATATCACTAATGATTTTGTTGTTTTGTCCTATGCTAAATATTACTATGCTAAATATTACTAAATGATTACCATTTATGTGTACCTATAGCAATTAATTTTGATTGGTACTATTGCAAAATATACTGTAAAGGTTGATAAGTAAAACACATATTCAACAGTGAGATATCTTTATTCCAAAACGTTTCGCTTACACAGTAGGCTTCTTCAGTCGAGTACAGAGGAGGCAGCAGAATCAGTGGAGATGCAAAGACAATGTAATCAGTCCATCATCCAGACTATGGAGGAGAACTCTTCTCCAGGCTGAGGGACTGACCACCTCAAAACTGCGTCTTCAAGGATGATGAACTGATTACATCGTCCTTACATCTCTTCGGATTTTTTAACCCTGGAGGGTTAGCCACCCTCTGTACCCGACTGAAGAAAGGCTTATCTCTTTCCAGCAGGATTATTATATACATTAACTGGCACAGAGAGTTTTCATTAAACTTTATTGAAGAAATTATTCTTGCCTGGTGGCATCCACGTGAAATACACCCTGAATAAACCTCGTATAGAAAGAGAACATAGAACAAGATACTTGTTGTAGATTCGCCGGTATAATCGCCCTGCCCGGGCCTTTTCCAAGAGGTGGCTCATTCTTGGTTCCTTGTCGAGGAGTGTCTCTGCTGTGGCAGGAGGTACAAGTACCTCATCATCTTCTGGGACCAGCTGTCTCCAGGCCTTGGCTCATTCCCCGCCCCCCACTGGGCTCGGAGGGAGAAGCTAGACACCTTGGGCTGTCACAAACCCCGCCCACACTGGGTTCGAAGGGTGTGGCAGCTGCATAGCAGCAGACGATATCAGGAAGTGCAAAGGCAGCAAGCACTGCAGGATCATTTTGGAGCCATACCCCAGCTTTGGGCATTAAGCCCGAGTGCTGGGGAAGCTCAAGAATGCCTCTTGTTGTGTGTGTGTTGCTGCTGCTACTTCACTTGTCCGTTTCACTCAACCAAGACACTGAATGAGCAAAAAGGCACAATACTGTGACTGGAACAATACATAAATAACTTGTAAGTAAGAGAGAGAAGCTTATGACGACGTTTCGGTCCGACTTGGACCATTTACAAAGTCGTAAGCTTCACCTATGTGGGGGTTATTTGTGAAAGACATTAATTTGGGGAAACATTTCGCCACTCGTGGCGAAATGTTTCCTTCAATAAATGTCTTGAACTGTACATAAGTGTCTTTTTCCACATCTTATTGGTATCACCATACCATTTTTTTAAAAAAAAAAAGACATTTTTTTTACTACATATTTATTAAAGGAGACGTTTCGTCCCGAGTTGTTTCATCAGTCCTCGTGACGAAACGTTTCATTTAATAATTACTAAACAGTACACATGTGTCCTTTTCCATAAGTTGTCGATAACATCATAATATTTAGGATCCTCGTGTAGTCGAGACGTTATGAACCAGATAACCAACACTCAAACATCAGACTACTCGATTTCATTAACTTTCCTTAAAATGAAAGAGAAAAATGCACGACCATGAAAGTCTCTCTCTCTTTTTTTTTTTTGTGGGAGGGAATAACGTGAGGGGTACCTGGTGGGGGGTGGGGGCGGGGGGGGTTGAGAGGTTAAGGGAGTATTGACTTTGAGTCTTAAATCGGAGACATTTTTCCCCGGCGTTCGATTGCCAGCAACAAAAATAATGAGGTGGTTGAATAGCGGAGCCGGTGTGGAGGGACGCAGGAGGGAGACTCATCAGTAAGTTGGGAAAAACTCATTGATGGTGCTGGCGTGTGTGTGTGTGTGTGTGTGTGTGTGTGTGTGTGTGTGTGTGTGTGTGTGTGTGTGTGTGTGTGTGTGTGTGTGTCTACTCACCTATTTGTATTCACATATTTGTGACTGCTGGGGTCGAGTCTTAGCTCCTGGCCCCGTCTCTTCAGTGATTGCTACTAGGTCCTCTATCTCCCTGCTCCATGAGCTTTATCAAACCTCGTCTTAAAACTATGTATGGTTCCTGCCTCCACTACGTCACTTTCTAGGCTATTCCACTGCCTGACAACTCTATGATTGAAGAAATACTTCCTAACATCCCTTTGATTCATCTGAGTCTTCAACTTCCAATTGTGACACCTTGTTTCTGTGTCCCATCTCTGGAACATCCTGTCTTTGTCTACCTTGTCTATTCCGCGCAGTATTTTTTATGTTGTTATCATGTCTTCCCTGACCCTCCTGTCCTTCAACGTCGTCACGCCAATTTCTCTTAACCTTTCTTCGTAGGACAATCCCCTTAGGTCTGGGACTACTTGACCCGGTGTGGGTTCCAAACTGGTGCTGCATACTCCAGTATGAGCCTGAAATATATGGTGTACAAAGTCTTGAAGGATTCCTTACTGAGGTATCGGAACGCTATCCTTAGGTTTGTCAGACGCCAGTACGCTGCAGCTGTTATCTGAGTGATGTTTGTCTCAGGAGATGTGCTCGATATTATACTCACCCCAAGATCCTTTTCCTTGAGTGAGGTTTGCAGTCTTTGGCCACCTAGATTATACTGTGTCTGTGATCTTCTTTGCCCTTCCCCAATCTTCATGACTTTGCATTTGGCAGGGTTAAATTCAAGGAGCCAGTTGCTGGACCAGACTTTTAGCCTGTCCAGGTCTCTTTGGAGTCCTGCCTGATCCTCGACCGATTTGATTCTTCTCATTAACTTCACATCATCTGAGTCTATCCCTTCCGTTATGTCATTCACATATAAAAAAACAGCACAGTCCCTAGGACTGACCCCTGTGTAACCCCACTTGTCACAGGCGCCCACTCTGACACCTCGTTACGTACCATGACTCATTGCTGCCTCCCTGTCAGGTATTCTCTGATCCATTACAGTGCCTTTCCTGTTATGTGTGCCTGATCCTCTAGCTTTTGCATTAACCTCTTGTGAGGAACTGTGCCAAAGACCTTCTTGCAGTCCAAGAAAATGCAGTCTATCCACCACTCTCTCTCTTGTCTTACTTCTGTCACTTTTTCATAAAACTCCAATAGGTTTGTGACACAGGATTTGCCTTCCCTGAAACCGTGCTGGCTGTCGATTATACGCATTTTTCATTACAGGTGCTCCACCACTCTCCTCCTGATGATCTTTTCCATGACTTTACATACTATATATGTTAGTGACACAGGTCTGTAGTTTAATGCCTCGTGTCTGTCTCCTTTTTTAAAAAATTGGACTACATTTGCCATCTTCCATACCTCAGGTAGTTGCCCAGTTTCAAACGATGTGTTGAAGATCTTTGTTAGTGGCACACACAGTATCTCTGCTCCCTGTCTAAGGACCCACTGAGAGATGTTGTCTGGTCCCACCGCCTTTGAGGTATCAAGTTCACATAGCAGCTTCTTCACCTGCTCCTCGGTAATCTCTACCTCATCTAGCACTTGTTGGTGTACCTCCATGTTCTGAATTCCTGGAGTCCTACCTGTTTCCACTATAAACTTCTTTAAATCTCATGTTGAGCTCCTCACATACCTCTTGGTCGTTTCTTGTGAACTCCCCATCACCCTTCCTCAGCCTGATTACCTGGTCCTTGACTGTTGTTTTCCTCCTGAAGTGGCTATACAGCAGCTTCAGGTCAGACTTGATTTTCGATGCTACGTCATTTTCATATGTGTGTACTCACCTATATGTGGTTACAGAAGTCGAAGCACAGTTCCTGGTCTTGCCTCTTCGCTGGTCGCTGCTGGGTCCACTCTCTCATTGCTCCAAGAGCTTTATCGTACCTCTTATTAAAGCTGTGTGTGTGTGTGTGTGTGTGTGTGTGTGTGTGTGTGTGTGTGTGTGTGTGTGTGTGTGTGTGTGTGCGTGTGAATGAGAGAGATTTCTCATGCACATCCTCCGCCATCAGAGACTGGAGGTAATGCATCAGTCGCCGACATAGGACTCACTAACTTGAGCAAATGTCTTCCTCACCTGGATAATTCACACCCTGGGACCCCCACAGATACTCAGGCCTTCCCTTTGGGCCGGAGACTCGTCCTGACCTAATCCACTTCTGGCCAGTGGAAACAGAATTGATTAATTTCATTTAGTTACACATCGTAGTAGTGATCTAAAATTCCTTAGTTGAGGTTTAGGGAAAATGTAATACAGTGCAGATCATTGTTATTATTTATGCTATGTATCGATAAATCGTTGCAGGTATACATGAAATAGTAGTAAAGAATACTTGAAATACACGCATCATTCTCTCTCTCTCTCTCTCTCTCTCTCTCTCTCTCTCTCTCTCTCTCTCTCTCTCTCTCTCTCTCTGTAGGATCTGACATTCGTTCTTTATCGTCTTCATTCATAATGATTCCTTGAGGAGCCATCTAAGTAAAAGGGTGGATGCTTAGGGAATCAAGTCGTTTGCCAGTAATGCCGCAGTTTGTATTCATGAGCCGAGTTAGAGCGAGTCTCGCCACACTCACGTGATACACAAGGTTAATGAATATCTGTAAGGTGGATGACGAAGAACCACAGTAAGCAATGAAATGGGTAGGATGGAAAGAATGTAACTAGCGGTGTTCCCGAGGGCTCTGTATCAGGAGAAAATACTGTCCTTGGTGTGTGTTAACGACCTACTGGTTGGTTGCTTGAGAGAGCAAACAACCAAGTGATCCTAGTAAACTGAGGGTATTTTTCCCTTCTAGTATATTGGAATCACATCCGCAATGTTCCAGCTGTCTGTTCTGTTTCCAGTGGCTTGTATATCCCTGTTAAGGAGACACACAGAATCTCTGTTTTTTCTCTTAACATCTCTGATCCTACTGCTTTTACCACAAATTATAACTCGAAAAGACAGTAGGTAAATATTGTGACTCCTCTTGCCTGAGCTGAAAGGATTAAATAAATGGGACTGTGAGATCTAAATCTCTTGCTTTTGGATGAAGAAGAATAAGAGTGAAGTTATTCACAACATGAAAGATCACCAGGTTATAAAAAGGTAATGAAAGACAGGCTTCTCTGGAAATGAAGAAGCCAGAAATGAAGCAACAAATTGAAACTACACATACAAGCGAACCAAAAGTCATTTGACAACACTATGGCAACACAAGTAACACAGTGGAGCGAGGTAAACAATGACACGTCAGCCAGTAGAAAGCTAAGCAGCGGACCCCCAGTGTAAGTGATTATCCTCCCTCAAGGTCATTCAGGTAATTGCAAATGGGTAATTATGTAAGTTAAATCAAAGAGGCAGAATCGAGTACTCACAAGTTAATGCTGACATCTTAACTCTAAACAACGATGTCTCTATTTAATGTAGGCCACACAACATTATAATAATCCAGTCTAAACTAAAGTCGAATGTTGAAGTTACGTTGAATCCTTTCTTAACAGCTTTGTGTATAATAAACCTCTAAAGTTGTGATCTGCAGCAGCTTACAATGTAGCCACCATCGCTGGAATATACTGTTGTGGATAACACTTCTCAGCATGGTCGCTGCTCAGTAATGACATCTTTGTCACGAAAGCCTGATAGTAAAGTCGGCTTTTGGAAGTAACTTGTAATAGGATTTTGTTATCATTTATCCCAACATCTTATGTGTTCCTCGTAGCGATGTGCTCGTGTCAGATACTGGGTGAGGATGACACAACAAAGCGAGAAGACACGTTTCGTAATACTATAAAAAAAAGTCTTCTTTTGCTGTATGTGTCTGTTTATCACTTGTCAACTACGCCATACTTTACCTAACTTCTGCTGTTCGTTACCTGTTAGGTAAGTAGCAATTAATCCCACTGCTGTGAGTCAGTTCTTAGGGAGGATCTAAGTAGGACTTCGGTGGAAATAAACCACAATGGTTGGCTTTCTTGGGTTATCATGGGTTAATAACCCTCCGGGGTTACTAATCTAAATAAAGTCTTTTCTTCCGCGTTACAGATCCTTGAGCATAGCTGCAGTGTTCTTGTGTCTGGTGCAGGTAATGAGTGCCACTCTTGCTTAATTAGAGGAAGGCCAGGAGGGCCAGCTGACACGGGCCTGATTAGTCAAGCTTAAAAACGTTCCTCAGATTCAAGCTTAAAAAAGTTTCCCCAGCCATGAGAACATTTGCAAGAAAAAAACGAAAAAGTCGGAAAAGCATCAGATAATGAATAAAAAAATCTTCAAATTACATTTCACATTTTTAGTTTCTATTTATTCTTTATTTTATTATGGTGAAGGATCACAAGTGCTGGAAATGACTCAGACTTCTCTGAGCCGACGAGGGCTTCGTCCTAGCGAAGTAACGGCGCGTTCAGTTCACAGTGGAAAGCAGCCTGGGTTGATCCCTCAGCGAAATAGGACGTAAGAATAAGTCTCTTAATGCCCCTGTTACCTAACAGCCAATATATACCTAGGAAGAATCTAAAACGGACCCCAATGGAAATTAGGTACACTGCTTCGTGTTTCTCTTTAATAAACCTTTTGGGTTACGAATTCGAACAAATTCTTCTTCAGTTCACTAGCCTAAGGCGTTATTTTTGTTTTTTACCGTGGAAATAAACCAGAAAGCTTATTCGAGTGTCAAAAATATTTCTCCCAAATTAATTTTCTTGTGATAAGTTTTAAATAAAATGTGGTGGTATTTGTTGTGTCCGTCGCCGCGCGGAAAGTAATAACATGAGCTCAAGAATAGTCACTCAGACGATCCAATATAATAAACTCCGGGCAAAATTAATTTTGCAGAAAAAGTTGTTACCCCTTTCCCATATTTTTGCAGAAAACGAAGGTAAACCTGATGTAACTCTTCGCTATTTTTTTTAACATGTAATAACATCTACTCGCTGTTAAAGGTCTTCGTGTAAGCCGTTCAAGGTACGCACTTCATTTTTAATTAAGATTAGTGCGTATAGGAACAATACCTTATGAACCGGTCAATTCGTTTGAAAATTAAAAATTTGACACAGTTGATGATGAGCGGATGACTTTAAGACCATCGTAAACACTGTGTCAATCTGCTGGAGACGACTGCATAATTACCTCATCTAAAATACTGCAAATATGAAAGTTAATGTAAATTACAAAAAAAAAAAAAAAAAAAATATGACGAGGCATTCTTCTGGTGGAGGAGCGCCAGCAGGTGCGACCTGATTAATGCCGGCAGTTTATCAACGCTCTCCTCCTCCTCACATTGTTATCTCTGTGAAGGCTCCTGTGAGCTTAACACTTCTGCCGTCATGTTTTATTCCTTAGTTCTTTTCAGCTGCAGTATTAAGTTCTGCTTGCTTCTTTCTCCACCTGTCCCATGTTCTACTTCTCTCGTGTACCCCTACGTACGCTAATGTACCCTACGTACTCTCGCGTGTCCCTACGCACTCTCGCGTGTCCCTACGTACTCTCGCGGATCCCTATGTATTCTCACGTACCCCTACGTACTCTCACGTACCCCTACGAACTCTCACGTACCCCTACGCACTCTCACGTACCCCTACGTACTCTCACGTACCCGTACGTACTCTCATGTACCCCTACGCACTCTCACGTACCCCTACGTACTCTCACGTAGGGGGTACTGTCACGTACCCCTACGAACTCTCACGTACCCCTACGTATTCTCACGTACCCCTACGTACCCTCGCGTACTCCTACGTACTCTCGCGTACTCCTACTTTCATTTCTAACCAGAAGTCTCCAATATATTCTCTCACGAAATTTCATATATCGCACGAGCTACCATATATTCCCATGTCCTCTCACGCATGACCTTGTACTCCAGTGTACTCATATATACTCCCATGTTCTCGTATGTACTTCCATGTACAGGCAGCAGATCCTATGCATCCTGGAAAAGAATCATAACACGACCCCTTCATTAGTCAGGCGTTCACATCCAGGGTACCATCTTAACAGTATGGTGTTCACATCCAGGGTACCATCTTAACAGTATGGTGTTCACATCCAGGGTACCATCTTAACAGTATGGTGTTCACATCCAGGGTACCATCTTAACAGTATGGTGTTCACATCCAGGGTACCATCTTAACAGTATGGTGTTCACATCCAGGGTACCATCTTAACAGTATGGTGTTCACATCCAGGGTACCATCTTAACAGTATGGTGTTCACATCCAGGGTACCATCTTAACAGTATGGTGTTCACATCCAGGGTACCATCTTAACAGTATGGTGATCACAGCCAGGGTACCATCTTAACAGTATGGTGTTCTCATCCAGGGTACCATCTTAACAGTATGGTGTTCACATCCAGGGTACCATCTTAACAATATGGTGTTCACATCCAGGGTACCATCTTAACAGTATGGTGATCACACCCAGGGTACCATCTTAGCAGTATGGTGATCACAGCCAGGGTACCGTCTTAACAGTATGGTGATCACAGCCAGGGTACCATCTTAACAGTATGGTGATCACAGCCAGGGTACCATCTTAACAGTATGGTGTTCATATCCAGGGTACCATCTTAACAGTATGGTGATCACAGCCAGGGTACCATCTTAACAGTATGGTGTTCACATCCAGGGTACCATCTTAACAGTATGGTGATCACATCCAGGGTACCATCTTAGCAGTATAGTGATCACAGCCAGGGTACCATCTTAACAGTATGGTGTTCACATCCAGGGTACAATCTTAACAGTATGGTGATCACACCCAGGGTACCATCTTAGCAGTATGGTGATCACAGCCAGGGTACCATCTTAACAGAATGGTGATCACATCCAGGGTACCATCTTAACAGTATGGTGTTCACATCCAGGGTACCATCTTAACAGTATGGTGTTCACATCCAGATTACCATCTTAACAGTATGGTGTTCACATCCAGGGTACCATCTTAACAGTATGGTGATCACATCCAGGGTACCATCTTAACAGTATGGTGTTCACATCCAGGGTACCATCTTAACAGTATGGTGTTCACATCCAGATTACCATCTTAGCAGTATGGTGTTCACATCCAGGGTACCATCTTAGCAGTATGGTGTTCTCATCCAGGGTACCATCTTAACAGTATGGTGTTCGCATCCAGGGTACCATCTTAACAGTATGGTGTTCACATCCAGGGTACCATCTTAGCAGTATGATGTTCACATCCAGGGTACCATCTTAACAGTATGGTGTTCTCATCCAGGGTACCATCTTAACAGTATGGTGTTCACATCCAGGGTACTATCTTTACTGTATGGTGTTCACATCCAGGGTACCATCTTAACAGTATGGTGTTCACATCCAGGGTACTATCTTTACTGTATGGTGTTCACATCCAGGGTACCATCTTAACAGTATGGTGTTCTCATCCAGGGTACCATCTTAACAGTATGGTGTTCTCATCCAGGGTACCATCTTAACAGTATGGTGTTCACATCCAGGGTACTATCTTTACTGTATGGTGTTCACATCCAGGGTACCATCTTAACAGTATGGTGTTCGCATCCAGGGTGCCATCTTAACAGTATGGTGTTCACATCCAGGGTACCATCTTAACAGTATGGTGTTCACATCCAGGGTACCATCTTAACAGTATGGTGTTCGCATCCAGGGTACCATCTTAACAGTATGGTGTTCACATCCAGGGTACCATCTTAACAGTATGGTGTTCACATCCAGGGTACCATCTTAACAGTATGGTGTTCACATCCAGGGTACCATCTTAACAGTATGGTGTTCACATCCAGGGTACTATCTTTACTGTATGGTGTTCACATCCAGGGTACCATCTTAACAGTATGGTGTTCACATCCAGGGTACCATCTTAACAGTATGGTGTTCACATCCAGGGTACCATCTTAACAGTATGGTGTTCTCATCCAGGGTACCATCTTAACAGTATGGTGTTCACATCCAGGGTACTATCTTTACTGTATGGTGTTCACATCCAGGGTACCATCTTAACAGTATGGTGTTCACATCCAGGGTACCATCTTAACAGTATGGTGTTCACATCCAGGGTACCATCTTAACAGTATGGTGATCACATCCAGGGTACCATCTTAACAGTATGGTGTTCACATCCAGGGTACCATCTTAACAGTATGGTGTTCACATCCAGGGTACCATCTTAACAGTATGGTGTTCACATCCAGGGTACCATCTTAACAGTATGGTGTTCACATCCAGGGTACTATCTTAACAGTATGGTGTTCACATCCAGGGTACCATCTTAACAGTATGGTGTTCACATCCAGGGTACTATCTTAACAGTATGGTGTTCACATCCAGGGTACCATCTTAACAATAAGTTCTTTATCGCATAAGAAGCCTCAAGAAGCCTTAAAGAGCTCAAGTAATCTCATTCTTGCAGTAGAAGACACGAAAACTCTATAGATTAAGCTTCTTCACTCTCATTCACCATGAGTTGTTAGAGAGAGAGAGAGAGAGAGAGAGAGAGAGAGAGAGAGAGAGAACTGACTTTAATGAACTAGCAGGTTTCGAGCTGCAAAATGTAATGAACTTTCCTACTTTTCCTGCCTGAGGCAGCTGATGCCAGCTACAAGCGTCGAGGAGGTGCACACTGACGAGCGAGCGCTCGCACACACACACAAGAGACCAGATGTCTATCAACAGGCGCCTTTGACTTCCTGCAGGAACTTTCACGAATAAACTTGCTGGCGAATGAAAGAAGTGAATCTTTCAGAAGGAGGAGAAAACAACGAAATTTGTCTCTAGTAGGCACTGGGTCCACACCCTGGCAGTTCTGATTAATATCCGACAGCGATTTCCAGCTGGGCACACAACACCGACAGGAACCTGCGCACAGGTTCCGGTGACTGTTCGAAGAACAGCTTCGCTAATACATGACAAGAGTCAACCAATCAGATCATTATCTCATTCAGAGGAAGTGTGATAAAATCAGATATGATTCGAGGAATGAGAGATCCACTCCAGTTTCTTTGATCAAGAGTTCTTCGCTGGCATCATGACACCACTTGTAGGGCGACCAGTCAGAACTTCTCGTAGCTCAGGGGTAGCCAGCCAGTATATGAGAAGACATCTAACTTTCTTCCAACAAAACTCTCCTAAAGCTTCCAATCACGTATCTGAAGAAGATACATAAGGCATACGACAAATTAAAGGAGGAACAGGTAAATCAGGAAGGTTGCAATGAAGCACAGGTGTCTGGAAAGCCGAATGACAACTAGGTGTGTACGGAAGACTGGAATGAAGAAAGAGGAAGTTGACGTAGAAGACTGGAACGCTCGAAAAGTTGGTTGTGATACGTAGGTTTAGAAGGCCAGAGCATCGGACATGTTGGTCAGGAAGGTTGGAATCGTGTAAGTTGAGTTAGAAGAAAAGAATGCTGAAGAGTTTGTCTTCGTCACATGCAAAAAAAAAATGTCTGGTAGAAGTTATGCGAGATATTTATAGCAAGAGATCAGAGGGAGCCTTCAGAGTTGGATGAGAGTTCACCACACTTTTTTTAAAGAAGTTGAATGCTGAGGTGCGAAGGACAGACTGCTTATGTGACAATATATATATAAATATATATATATATATATATATATATATATATATATATATATATATATATATATATACATATATATATATATATATATATATATATATATATATATATATATATATATATATATATATATATATATACATATATATATATATATATATATATATATATATATATATATATATATATATATATATATATATATATATATATGTATATATATATATATATATATATATATATATATATATATATATATATATATATATATATATATATATATATATATATATATATATATATATATATATATATATATATATATATATATATATATATATATATATATATATATATATATATATTATATATGATGGTACCCTAGCTGCCACAACAGAATCTCTCCTAGAGGACATCAGTAAAATTAAAGACATGGGAGAAAGCCTGGGCCTTTCTTTAAACCCCACCAAATGCGAAATAGTTTCTACCAATCAACAGATGATCCAGAATATTAGCTCCGTTTTACCAGGAGCACGAGCCATTGATCCAGCCAATAGCACTCTCCTTGGTGCTCCTCTTGGGTCCAATGCCATCGATCTGATCCTAGAAAAAAAAGTCTCAGACCTCCGGACGATGGAAAGTAGGATGAAAGACATTGACACACACGATGCCTTCTACCTACTCACCAGGTGCCTGTCAATCCCAAAACTTACCTACTTTCTGAGATGCTTCCCAGCCTTCAGCAGTCCATAACTCAAGGAATAGGACTCTCTCCTTAAGACCATGCCAGAGAGTGTATTGAATCTTTCCCTTGAAGATGGACAGTGATTGCAACCCTCACTTCCGGTCAGGCTTCTGGGGCTGGGAGTACGCAAATCCTCCCAGATTGCCCTACCAGCTTTCCTATCCTCTTCCATAGCATCAAGCGAGTAAATAATACAAATTCTTCCTGATAACCTCAGTGACCCAGCAGGAATACAGGACCCTAGCTATGCCAGTGCCATCACCGAATGGGAGACTCTTGCTGCTCCAGCACCAAACCCTAGCGCAGCACTGGCTCACAAACAGTCAAGCTGGGATGGCCCGATCGCTGAAAAAGTGCTTTCCAACATGCACAGGGCTGCAACATCAGATAGGGAGATTGCCCATCTCCAGGCTGTGAGCGCACATCACTCCTGGGGCTTCCTCCAAACAGTTTCCATATCAGCAATGGGAACACAACTCGACCCTAAGACCCTCCGCATTGCAGTGGCTCTGCACCTTGCTGCCCCAATTCACACAGAATATACGTGTATTTGCAGCGAAGCGCAAGCAGACCAATAAGGTCTACATGGTCTTAACTGTTCCAAAACCAAGGGCTGGCATGCAAGACACAATGAGGTCAACGACATCATAAAGAGAACCCTTGCTACAGCTGGATGCCCTGCCGAGAGAGAGCCCCGATCATTAGCAAACGACAATACCCACAACCCAGCAAACTGCCCGACGGGATCACCATCTGTCCTTGGAAGAATGGCAAGCTCTTAGCATGGGACTATACCTGTGTGTCCACACTGGCTGACACCTATATCCATCACAGTGTGGGGCGACAGGGAGGAGCTGTTGACCATAGGGAGGAGTACAAAATCTGCAAGTACAGGGACATAAGCCAATAGTATCAATTTGTCCTAGTGGGATCAGAGACCTTGAGATCATGGGGAAAAATGCCACACGTTTCCTTAAAGAATTGGGTTCCAGACTCATCGACACCACCAGGGACCCAAGGGCATTCACTTTCATGTTCCAGCGCCTCAGCGTAGCCATCCAGAAGGAAAATGCTTGCTACATACTTGGCTCGCGTCCGGCTCCGGAGGAGCTGGAGGAAATTCGTGATCATTGTATTCATGTTCGTGTTTTCTGTAAATGTTTTCTGTTTATTAATAAATGTTCACATAGAATATAAAATATAGGGGGTGGTAGGAAAAGAAAATATTCAAACAGCTCCGGGGAGAACCTTGAGTTTTCCCTGAGGTACGTTCATTGTCTTCTCTGAGGATGAGGGTCCCCAGTCCACCTATAGAGGTTGTACTTCCCTATATATTTAATATATATATATATATATAAATATATATATATATAAATATATATATATATATATATATATATATATTTTTTTTTTTATTATCACACCGGCCGATTCCCACCAAGGCAGGGTGGCCCGAAAAAGAAAAACTTTCACCATCATTCACTCCATCACTGTCTTGCCAGAAGGGTGCTTTACACTACAGTTTTTAAACTGCAACATTAACACCCCTCCTTCAGAGTGCAGGCACTGTACTTCCCATCTCCAGGACTCAAGTCCGGCCTGCCGGTTTCCCTGAATCCCTTCATAAATGTTACTTTGCTCACACTCCAACAGCACGTCAAGTATTAAAAACCATTTGTCTCCATTCACTCCTATCAAACACGCTCACGCATGCCTGCTGGAAGTCCAAGCCCCTCGCACACAAAACCTCCTTTACCCCCTCCCTCCAACCCTTCCTAGGCCGACCCCTACCCCGCCTTCCTTCCACTACAGACTGATACACTCTTGAAGTCATTCTGTTTCGCTCCATTCTCTCTACATGTCCGAACCACCTCAACAACCCTTCCTCAGCCCTCTGGACAACAGTTTTGGTAATCCCGCACCTCCTCCTAACTTCCAAACTACGAATTCTCTGCATTATATTCACACCACACATTGCCCTCAGACATGACATCTCCACTGCCTCCAGCCTTCTCCTCGCTGCAACATTCATCACCCACGCTTCACACCCATATAAGAGCGTTGGTAAAACTATACTCTCATACATTCCCCTCTTTGCCTCCAAGGACAAAGTTCTTTGTCTCCACAGACTCCTAAGTGCACCACTCACTCTTTTTCCCTCATCAATTCTATGATTCACCTCATCTTTCATAGACCCATCCGCTGACACGTCCACTCCCAAATATCTGAATACGTTCACCTCCTCCATACTCTCTCCCTCCAATCTGATATTCAATCTTTCATCACCTAATCTTTTTGTTATCCTCATAACCTTACTCTTTCCTGTATTCACCTTTAATTTTCTTCTTTTGCACACCCTACCAAATTCATCCACCAATCTCTGCAACTTCTCTTCAGAATCTCCCAAGAGCACAGTGTCATCGGCAAAGAGCAGCTGTGACAACTCCCACTTTGTGTGTGATTCTTTATCTTTTAACTCCACGCCTCTTGCCAAGACCCTCGCATTTACTTCTCTTACAACCCCATCTATAAATATATTAAACAACCACGGTGACATCACACATCCTTGTCTAAGGCCTACTTTTACTGGGAAAAAATTTCCCTCTTTCCTACATACTCTAACTTGAGCCTCACTATCCTCGTAAAAACTCTTCACTGCTTTCAGTAACCTACCTCCTACACCATACACTTGCAACATCTGCCACATTGCCCCCCTATCCACCCTGTCATACGCCTTTTCCAAATCCATAAATGCCACAAAGACCTCTTTAGCCTTATCTAAATACTGTTCACTTATATGTTTCACTGTAAACACCTGGTCCACACACCCCCTACCTTTCCTAAAGCCTCCTTGTTCATCTGCTATCCTATTCTCCGTCTTACTCTTAATTCTTTCAATTATAACTCTACCATACACTTTACCAGGTACACTCAACAGACTTATCCCCCTATAATTTTTGCACTCTCTTTTATCCCCTTTGCCTTTATACAAAGGAACTATGCATGCTCTCTGCCAATCCCTAGGTACCTTACCCTCTTCCATACATTTATTAAATAATTGCACCAACCACTCCAAAACTATATCCCCACCTGCTTTTAACATTTCTATCTTTATCCCATCAATCCCGGCTGCCTTACCCCCTTTCATTTTACCTACTGCCTCACGAACTTCCCCCACACTCACAACTGGCTCTTCCTCACTCCTACAAGATGTTATTCCTCCTTGCCCTATACACGAAATCACAGCTTCCCTATCTTCATATATATATATATATATATCGTGCCGAATAGATAAAACTGGTAATTTAGAAAGAACTCATTTAAAATTAAGTCCGTTATAAAATTTTCTCTTTTACGTTTAAAGATATAATTTTGTCATTTATTTTAATGTAAAAATTAATAATTTTGTACCTAAAGCAGCTTAGAAACCTACCTGACCTTACTGTAACAGCGCAATTTAATTTAGCCTAATCCAACTAAATATATTTTAGATAAGTTTACAATAATTTAACAATAAACAAACACAATGAAATATTTTTTTGTTAGGTTCAGAATGATTTTTGCGAAATTATTGCATGCACAAATTTTCGCATTCCTTATTCGGCAAGAAGAGTGTTGCTATTTAAGCCAAAATCCCAGATTTTTACCTATTCGGCACGACACACATACATATAAACATTCGAAGTTGTATATATTAAGGCTGAAAAGCGAACCATACCACGGGCGGGGATAGAACCCGCGATCAGAGAGTCTCAAAACTCCAGACCGTCGCGTTAGCCACTGGACCAGCTAGCCACAATAAGATCCGATCGCGGGTTCTATCCCCACTCGTCGTATGATTTGTTTGCTATCGTGTCATTACGATTTCGTGAGTCATGTTAACGACTTAGAGGGGACTTGAGCTAGAGTTCGTTACGGCCACGTTAGCTGGGGTTCATCTGTAAAAACTTGCATTTGTGATCACAGAGGTGCCTATGCTAACCTTCCTATGGTGTAGAAATATACCTAGTTGGACGAATCTTATTGTGGCTAGCTGGTCCAGTGGCTAACGCGACGGTCTGGAGTTTTGAGACTCTCTGATCGCGGGTTCTATCCCCGCCCGTGGTATGGTTTGTTTGCAATCGTGTCATTACGATTTCGTGAGTCATGTTAACGGCTGAAAAGCGCCCAAGACTTTCTTTACTGTTTTTCAATATCTTTCCTATTAAATATCGAAGCCCTTTTCTTCAACACAGTATTTGTTTTGCTTCTTTGATGACTGGCATGAGATGTCTACTGCTATTGCTATGCTCTCTCTCTCTCTCTCTCTCTCTCTCTCTCTCTCTCTCTCATGCACACACACACACACACACACACACACACACACCCTCGTGAAGTCCTGATGGCAGGCAGAGTGTTGTGGAGGATGATCAGTGTCAGGAGCACTTCCACTCCAGCTTGAAGGACAACAACCATGGCGCCCACCCCAAAATTCGGCTTTAGATTTAATATTTTATTTTTAGAGTTCTTAGCTAGGTGTATTTTTGCCTTCATCTTTTTTATTGTCTTTTTCGTTTACTGAAAATTCGGTTAGGTTCGCTGCATATCATGTTAGCTCCTTTAATACTGTGTAATTTTGTTTTGGCTATTAATTTATTTTGATTTTTCACTTGCTCTGTTTGTTTTACTGATGCGTGATTTATTTATCGAGTACAGTTCGATGGATGGTTTTATTACCCCTAGAATGATGCACTGATCAGCAATTGCACATGAGAAATAACTGATGTATCTCCTCATAGATAGGAGGTGTACCTGGGATGCAGCAGACACAAACTCTCCGGATTACAACACAGAGGAGCTGGAATAAGAAACTAGCTGCTCTGGAATCCTTGATTTCCCTAATGAGGTTTTTGTCGAACTATTTAAGAAACTTGAGTCTGCGTTGTCTCCACGAGCTGAGTGTCTTCAAACTTATTTTCGGAGGACTAAGAAACTGACTTGCACGCGCTGGGCAGAGGCACTAATTTTCCACGTAAGCATCGCATGTGGTCGAATGTTTGGGAAATTTATAAGTAATTCCTAATCCTATATTTAATTAATGTCATTATGAGATCATTTTTTTTGTCAGTATAATGTTCTGTGAATAATTTCTGGACAAATCACACTACGGTGATCATAGATTCATGACGTCACTGAGGTAAGACTTAAACAGTCTTTATATAAGTGTTTGAATAATTCAGTCATGATATTACAGATATTTCTCGCAAATATAATTATTCCTCTAGAGTGAGTCATCTCATAAACAGGAAAGATGGCGTTTAAAAGAGGAGGGTTTACAGGAAGAGATTTAAAAAAATATATATAATAATCAGACAAAGATAACGCAGCTGCTCATTTTAACGTCTTGCATCAAGAACCTGTAAGACTTACAGAACCATCTCATTCCTTGGCTTTTGTTGCATTTAGATTTTTTCTGAAACGGTGTCTTTGTGGCTTAAAAACCTGTACTTCCACTGTTCAAGTATATATTTCTAGGACTATATCAAAAGGATTCAGAAATGATACGAGGAAGAACTGGAGTCTGCAAGTGCCATGGTTCTTTTCAGAAGAAAACTCAGCTAAACTGATCCTTTTGAAAAAAAAAAAAAAAAGAGGGATGCGCTAGAAAGAGATGCGCTAGATAATGTCTGAGAAACCAAATTACGAAGAACCCTTTCCGCAGACTATAATAGGGAAAAATTGGGCAATTGGTCTTGACGTGTTCACACATCGAGCGGTTTAATTGATTTCCTCGTTGAAGACTATCTTCCCCTTGGCTTAATGTTTTGCCTTTGGTTAGTGTATGAATATTCTCACTAACAGTAAGTGAGCCTTCGATCTTTGGAATTCTTTATTAATTGTAAAGTAAGATTCATGCGACGCTGAGACAAACTTGAGAATGATCCGCGTCTTCAAGGGGAGCCTAATGTGATTAACTAATATCAGAAGTGTCCTTTTTAAGCGGTATATTTTTGTGAAAAGAAGATAGGCTTCGAGAAAATGTGACATTTTTATCTCTTATCTCTTTGTATATTTCAACAATTTTTGAGAAGAGGAGAGGTGTCATTTTCACAGTTAAACACCAGGCAATCAGTGTTGATCACTTACTAAATGCCTTCTGGACAAGCAAATGTATTATTGTCATCTGACTGTTTATGTAAACCCTTGTTTGAAAAAAATGTTAACTTTCAGTTTAAAGAGCGGTTTATTGACATTTTTTTTGATAACCTATATTAGTAGACTATGATACATCTGATGGAGAACTGACATCACGAAGAGCGGCTTCCTGTACTGGATGTGCTGAACACAAGGAAACCAGTGAGTCATAAGTTCTATCTTCAGCTATCAGAATTCAGAAGGAAAAATTTGTTTATGAAATGGACAATAATAACTCTAACTAATGTGATATTTTATAGTGGCAACGCTTCGCTCTTCAGGAACTTTATCAAGTCGTATCGGCTTGTAAAAGCTTCTGGAGACCGAAACGTTGCAACAATAAAATTTCACATTAGTTGCACTTGTGTCGTTTTACTTAACATATTGTCGGTAATTCAACCAACGTTAATACAATCTATCTCTTAAATATGCTAGACAAATAAAAGTAAACATTACCACTTGATATTTGAGCAAGGATGTTTATTTTCCCGCATGTTCTGCAGTCATGGATCTCAGGGGACTGACCACCAGGCAGTATGGAACACTCGTAACACTTTTGGATTTTCTCATTGACGATCATCTGATATATCTTGGTCTTCCCATTTTTATTTCCTTCCACTCTTTTACATCAAATAATTAATCATCAGATGCCAAAAATATTGAAAATTAAAGGCAGTTATGTCCAGATATATATTTTTCAGTTTCTTATGACACTGTCATAAAGATAATTTACTATCTTACTAAACAATATTACATCAAATTAATACAAAAAAAAATCTCTGATATTATAAAAAAATAATTATTTAATAGCTAATTATCTTGCATGAATGTCATATAACATTCCTATTAGAAATGCAAAACCTAGATAAACTGTAGACATTATCTTATTCTAGGTAAGCACTGACGGTCCTGGTGCATTAGTCGCGTGTTCCTGGGTGATGCGCCTTTGTAAAAGACAAACACATGGTTCCAGAGAATTACAGAGTTTTGTTTTATCCAGACAAGGAAAATGTGTTGAAAGAATTACACAAGATTTGGCAAAATTATCATTGTATATTACCGGGCTAGTTAATAAGTGTGTTCACACGTTTATATCGTAATGACTCAGACCATCCTGGTAAGAGTACGGTGATGTCATAATGTCTTAGACCAACCAGTGTAAACACAAATACGTACAGTGTGTGTATATATATATATATATATATATATATATATATATATATATATATATATATAAATGCACCACGCAGAAACAAGCGGGTATATACAAAGAAAGATCACAGTCAGCAGGATTCGAAACTACTACTGGGGACGGTCAAGATTCCCAGGCAGCGCTCTAGCCCACTCGGCCACAAAAATGCTATATAAACTGGGCAGCTGGCTGGGAATCTTGACCGTCCTCAGCAGTAGCTGCGAATCCTGCTGACTGCGATCTTTCTTTATGTATACCAGCATGTTTCTGCGTGGTGCATTGGTATAAAAATCGGTTGAGAGGTCAGAACATACAGGAGGAGATTGAAATAGCTTGAATCCATGCTTGAGGCTCACTGACGTGCCCGGGCTGGGAAAGAAACATGGCTTGTGAACCAGGCTGCCCAGCTTATGTGGCATTTGTCGCCGAGTGGACTAGAGCGCTGCCTGGGAATCTTGACCGTCCCCAGTAGTAGTTTCGAATCCTGCTGATCTTTCATTGTATATATATATATATATATATATATATATATATATATATATATATATATATATGTGTGTGTGTGTGTGTGTGTGTGTGTGTGTGTGTGTGTGTGTGTGTGTGTGTGTGTGTGTGTGTGTGTGTGTGTGTGTGTGTGTGTGTGTGTGTGTGAGTGAGTGTGTGGCATGCAAAGAGTACATTACATTTATTCGGTGTTTGTACACACTTCCATATAGGCTGCCTCCCAACCAGTGAACTAGATGCTAAGGGTTTAACAATTAAGGGGGTCCCATCACTAAATCAGTACCTTGGTTCAACGAATCATGAGATGGGTCTGACAATGGCAGAGTTGTTGTTGTTTTGCCTTGCTTACCGTGGTACACTTATAATCCAAACGCTGTGTTTATTTCTCGCTCCAAGTCCTTTTACGACCCAGGATAATAGGCCTTTCTCACCTGGTTGCTTAATAGTGTGTGTGTGTGTGTGTGTGTGTGTGTGTGTGTGTGTGTGTGTGTGTGTGTGTGTGTGTGTGTGTGTGTGTGTGTGTGTGTGTGTGTATGTGTGTGTGTACTCACCTAGTTGTGGATGCAGGGGTCGAATCACAGCTCCTGGCCCCGCCTCTTCACTGGTCGCTACTAGGTCACTCTTCCTGCTCTATGAGCTTTATCATACCTCTTCTTACAGTTATGCATGGATCCTGCCTCAACTACATAACTTCCCAGACTATTCCACTTTCTAACAACTCTGTGACTGAAAAAGTACTTCCTAACATCCCTGTGATGCATCTGAGTCTTTAAGTTCCAACTGTGACCCCTTGTTGCTGTGTCCCATCTCTGGAACATCCTGTCTCTGTCCACCTTGTCGATTCCTCTCAGTATTTTATGTCGTTATCATATCATCCCCTATCTCTCCTGTCCTCCAGTGTCGTCAGGTTGATTTCCCTTAACCTCTCCTTGTAGGACATACCTCTTAGCTCTGGAACTAGTCTTGTTGTAAACCTTTGCACTTTCTCTTGTTTCTTTACGTGCTTGGCTTGGTGTGGGTTCCAAACTGGTGCTGCATACTCCAATATGGGCCTAACATACACAGTATACAAGGTCCTGAACGATTCCTTATTAAGATGACGGAAAGTTGTTCTTAGGTTTGCTAGGCGCCCATATGCTGCAGCAGTTATTTGGTGATGTGCGCCTCAGTAGATGCGCCTGGTGTTATACCCACCCCAAGATCCTTTTCCTTGAGTGAGGTTTGTGGTCTCTGGCACCCCTAGACTGTACTTCGTCTGCGGTCTTCTTTACCCTTCCACCAATCTTCATAACTTTGCACTTGGTGTGGTTGAACTCCAGGAGCCAATTGCTGGACCAGGTCTGCAGCCTGTCCAGATCCCTTTGTAGTTCTGCCTGGTCCTCGCCCAGTTGATTTCTTCTCATCAACTTCACATCAGCTGCAAACAGGGACACTACTGACTCTATTCCTTCCGTCATGTCGTTCACAAGTGCTAGAAACAGCACTGGTGCTAGGACTGACCCCTGTGGAACCCCTCTCGTCATAGGCGCCCACTCTAACACCTCGCCACATTCCATGACTCGCTGTTGTTTTCCTGACAGCTATTTCCTGATCCACTGCAGTGCCTTCCCTGTTATTCCTGCCTGGTTCTCCAGGTTTTGCACTAATTTCTTGTGATTTCTCACATTATCAAAGAACTATATAAACAAAAGATTCGTTGCTATGCCTTCTCTATTTAAGAATTTTAATATCAAAGTTGTATTTAACATTCTTGATAGAGTAAAAAAAAATTTGAAAGAGAAAAAAAAAAAAAACAGAAATGCTGACGGGTGTGTCTGCAAGAATCTTGGTAAAATATTTGATCAAGTTTATTATGGTTAAACTGGTAAAAGTCTTGAACTAAGATCAAAACAACATAAATATTGTATTAGAATAGGACAAGATTGTAATGCTCTGTTTATTTATGTGAGAGATTTTAACCATCCAATTGATTTTCAAAAGGCTGAAAAAGTTGAATCCAGTAGGTCCATGGTCGAGAGAAATATAAAAGAATCAAGTCTTGTAAAAAATAGTTTTGAAAATAATATGAATATTGCTCTTGGATTATACAAATTGGATTAATTTACAGTTAATAAAATTTTGGAAAATTTTAAGATACATTAGACAAGTTAAATTCTTGATGCTTGGATAGAATAGACAATTCTCAATCTCCCCTGCTGCTGGCACATCACTCATAAACAACTCCACAATGAAGGTAAGTGGTATTTTATTATTGTTTATTTTGCATGTCCCATTCCTTTCCATATAAGGAAATGTATATTTCAATTAAAAAAAAAAATTTCAGACGTTGGGGTGTCAGGAACGGATTAATTCTATTTCCATTATTTCTAAAGGGGTAAATTAACTCGACCAAAGGCAATTTCGACCAACGGCAAGCCCTCTTGAACGGATTAATGCCGTTGGTTAAGGATCCACTGTATATATAAAAGATGAAAGGACGAGCTTGATAGAAATTGACATGATAAGTTAGAACAACATTAACACTGGAAGACCATACCGAGAAGAGCAGGATGGTTCATGTGCAGGCGGAGACTACATGTACTCACTGAACCTCAGGTGAAGGCAGGCGGAGACTACATGTACTCACTGAACCTCAGGTGAAGGCAGGCGGAGAATACATGCACTCACTGAACCTCAGGTGAAGGCAGGCGGAGAATACATGCACTCACTGAACCTCAGGTGAAGGCAGGCGGAGACTACATGTACTCACTGAACCTCAGGTGAAGGCAGGCGGAGAATACATGCACTCACTGAACCTCAGGTGAAGGCAGGCGGAGACTACATGTACTCACTGAACCTCAGGTGAAGGCAGGCGGAGACTACATGCACTCACTGAACCTCAGGTGAAGGCAGGCGGAGACTACATGTACTCACTGAACCTCAGGTGAAGGCAGGCGGAGAATACATGCACTCACTGAACCTCAGGTGAAGGCAGGCGGAGACTACATGTACTCACTGAACCTCAGGTGAAGGCAGGCGGAGACTACATGCACTCACTGAACCTCAGGTGAAGGCAGGCGGAGACTACATGTACTCACTGAACCTCAAGTGAAGGCAGGCGGAGACTACATGCACTCACTGAACCTCAGGTGAAGGCAGGCGGAGACTACATGTACTCACTGAACCTCAGGTGAAGGCAGGCGGAGAATACATGTACTCACTGAACCTCAGGTGAAGGCAGGCGGAGACTACATGTACTCACTGAACCTCAGGTGAAGGCAGGCGGAGACTACATGCACTCACTGAACCTCAGGTGAAGGCAGGCGGAGACTACATGTACTCACTGAACCTCAGGTGAAGGCAGGCGGAGACTACATGCACTCACTGAACCTCAGGTGAAGGCAGGCGGAGACTACATGTACTCACTGAACCTCAGGTGAAGGCAGGCGGAGAATACATGTACTCACTGAACCTCAGGTGAAGGCAGGCGGAGACTACATGTACTCACTGAACCTCAGGTGAAGGCAGGCGGAGACTACATGTACTCACTGAACCTCAGTTGAAGGCAGGCGGAGACTACATGCACTACTCACTGAACCTCAGGTGAAGGCAGGGGGAGACTACATGCACTCACTGAACCTCAGGTGAAGGCAGGCGGTACTACATGCACTCACTGAACCTCAGGTGAAGGCAGGCGGAGACTCCATGCACTCACTGAACCTCAGGTGAAGGCAGGTATAGACTACATGCACTCACTGAACCTCAGGTGAAGGCAGGTGGAGACTACATGCACTCACTGAACCTCAGGTGAAGGCAGGCGGAGACTACATGTACTCACTGAACCTCAGGTGAAGGCAGGCGGAGACTACATGTACTCACTGAACCTCAGGTGAAGGCAGGCGGAGACTACATGTACTCACTGAACCTCAGGTGAAGGCAGGCGGAGACTACATGCACTCACTGAACCTCAGGTGAAGGCAGGTGGAGACTACATGCACTCACTGAACCTCAGGTGAAGGCAGGTGGAGACTACATGCACTCACTGAACCTCAGGTGAAGGTAGGCAGAGACTACATGCACTCACTGAACCTCAGGTGAAGGCAGGCGGAGACTACATGCACTCACTGAACCTCAGGTGAAGGCAGGTGGAGACTACATGCACTCACTGAACCTCAGGTGAAGGCAGGGGGAGACTACATGCACTCACTGAACCTCAGGTGAAGGCAGGCGGTACTACATGCACTCACTGAACCTCAGGTGAAGGCAGGCGGAGACTCCATGCACTCACTGAACCTCAGGTGAAGGCAGGTAGAGACTACATGCACTCACTGAACCTCAGGTGAAGGCAGGCGGAGACTACATGCACTCACTGAACCTCAGGTGAAGGCAGGCGGAGACTACATGCACTCACTGAACCTCAGGTGAAGGCAGGTAGAGACTACATGCATTCACTGAACCTCAGGTGAAGGCAGGCGGAGACTACATGCACTCACTGAACCTCAGGTGAAGGCAGGCGGAGACTACATGCGCTCACTGAACCTCAGGTGAAGGCAGGTAGGTACTAACTACATGCACTCACTGAACCTCAGGTGAAGGGAGGCGGAGACTACATGCACTCACTGAACCTCAGGTGAAGGCAGGCGGAAACTACATACACTCACTGAACCTTATGTGAAGGCAGGCGGAGACTCCATGCACTCACTGAACCTCAGGTGAAGGCAGGTAGAGACTACATGCACTCACTGAACCTTATGTGAAGGCAGGCGAAGACTCTATGCACTCACTGAACCTCAGGTGAGGCAGGTGGAGATTACATACACTCACTGTACCTCAGGTAAGGCAGGCGGAGACTACATGCACTCACTGAACCTCAGGTAAGGCAGGCAGAGATTACATGCGCTCACTGAACCTCAGGTGAAGTCAGGTAGGGACTACATGCACTCACTGAACTTCAGGTGAAGGCAGGCGGAGACTACATGCACTCACTGAACCTCAGGTGAAGTCAGGTAGAGACTACATGCACTCACTAAACCTCAGGTGAAGTCAGGTAGAGACTACATGCACTCACTGAACCTCAGGTGAAGGCAGGCGGAGACTACATGCACTCACTGAACCTCAGGTGAAGGCAGGCGGAGACTACATGCGCTCACTGAACCTCAGGTGAAGGCAGGTAGAGACTACATGCACTCACTGAACCACAGGTGAAGGCAGGTAGAGACTACATGCACTCACTGAACCACAGGTGAAGGCAGGCGGAGACTCCATGCACTCACTGAACCTCAGGTGAAGGCAGGCAAAGACTCCATGCACTCACTGAACCTCAGGTGAAGGCAGGCGGAGACTACATGCACTCACTGAACCTCAGGTGAAGGCAGGCGGAAACTACATACACTCACTGAACCTTATGTGAAGGCAGGCGGAGACTCCTGAAGGGAGGCGGAGACTACATGCACTCACTGAACCTCAGGTGAAGGCAGGCGGAGACTACATGCACTCACTGAACCACAGGTGAAGGCAGGCGGAGACTCCATGCACTCACTGAACCTCAGGTGAAGGCAGGCGGAGACTCCATGCACTCACTGAACCTCAGGTGAAGGCAGGTAGAGACTACATGCACTCACTGAACCACGAGTGAAGGCAGGCGGAGACTACATGCACTCACTGAACCTCAGGTGAAGGCAGGCGGAGACTACATGCACTCACTGAACCTCAGGTGAAGGCAGGCGGAGACTACATGCACTCACTGAACCTCACATGAAGGCAAGTAGAGACTACATGCACTCATTGAACCTCAGGTGAAGGCAGGTACTGACTGCATGCACTCACTGAACCTCAGGTGAAGGCAGGCGGAGACAACATGCACTCACTGAACCTCATGTGAAGGCAGGCAGGTACTGACTACATGCACTCACTGAACCTCAGGGGAAGGCAGGTAGAGACTACATGCACTCACTGAACCTCAGGTGAAGGCAGGCAGGTACTTACTGCAAGCGCTCACTGAACCTCAGTGAAGGCAGGTAGAAACTACATGCACCCACTGAACCTCAGGTGAAGGCAGGCAGAGACTACATGCACTCACTAAACCTCAGATGAAGGCAGGCAGAGAGTATGTGCACTCACCGAACCTCAGGTGAATTCAGGTAAAGACTACATTCTCTCATTGAACGTCAGGTGAAGGCAGGTAGGTACTGACTACATGCGCTCACTGGACCTCAGGTGAAGGTGGGCAGTTACTGACTACATCAACTCACTGAACCTCAGGTGAAGGCAGGTATGTACTGACTACATACACTCACTCAACCCAACGAGGCCAACTAAATAAGGAAACTTACTCAGGACTGACGATTATTTCAAAGTAACTAATTCGTCTGCTGAATTATTAGCATTAGGCTCAGGATTGAGCAGTCAAATACACTGACTATTTTGTGCCTTTGCTGTAATTTTAAAGTCATCAGCACACATAACATTATTATCTCAGAATGTAATCTCGTGACTGACGAAGGAGTTCTCTTGAGGTATCCTCTATATTCACACATTTTACTTTGAAAGTTTCTAACTTCCAAATAAAGTTTTCTAACATTAAATTGAGAAGGTAAATAGGTAAATGATGTTTGAACATAACTGGATCCTTATATGTAAAATGACTACCAATTGTTTATGTATTAAGAAAAGCACATTATAATTCAATTTGTTGTTAACTCAGGTATTATTGTCATAAATTATGAAGCGCTAACAGTACAAGGCTCAAACAACGCAGCGGGGCAGGGAAGAATGCAGGGGTATTGGGTAGCAAGAAGGAGGGGTATTATTATTACTGTCATACAGTGCAACGGGGCAAGGGAAAGTGCAGGGGTATAGGGCAGCAAGATTGAGAGGTAGAAAAGGCTCTGACGAGTGCTAGATACAGCATCATCAAAGTTTGTGCAGTAAATCAGTTGCTGTCAAAAAGTTAACGAGAGAGTCTGGGTTAAAGGAGAGTGCATCAGCAAGGAGGGAAGATAAAGTAAGGGCATTAGAGCTGTGACGACGTGGGAGGTAAATTCTGTGTGCTCGTTTAAAGAGTCAGCAGTCCAACAGAATATGGCTAACAGAAACTGGAGCCTGACAAGTCTCACAGAGTGGAACAGAGCGCCCCTCCATGAGATACCCGTGAGTAAGACGAGTGTGGCTGATGTGACGATGGGAGAGTGTAGTATCCCAACCACAGCATTAATGACAAGAAGACTGCCAGAAACCTATACTTGGTTTAAGAGAATGTAATTTATTATGTAGCAGATCAGACCAACATTGTTGCCAACGGTTGCGAAGGTTGGTAGCAATTATAGAAAAATAATCTGCAAATACCGTCGCACTGCATGAGAAGAAGCAGAAGCATAGTCAAAGACGTGTTGAGGTCGGAGGCGTCAAAGGAGTCAGGTCGAACCTCTGTATCTGGAGCATGGGACAAAATGTCACCTGCAGAAGATACAGGGGCTGTAGAAAGGTTCAAAGAATGGTCTGGTAACAAGGCAGGATCACCAGAGGGTGCTGCCCAGGTGGAGGAGGTACATGGACTTGGGACTCCATGGTTAGTGTTACAAAAAACGCGATTCTAAAAAGCTTAGAGATCTCCAGTGAATACTAGAAAGGACTGCCCTTCTAGCATCCAGCCTGTTACTGGGTTTTCGTAACAAGTAGTCAGTATCCTGGTCCAATTATTCATTAGAATTCAATAAGAATTATTAGTGCTTCAGGATTACAACTGGTAGGCTACTAACTAGAGAAATTAAAATTTAATAAATTTATTAATAATTAAGTTGTCTAGGCGTATATCAAATAAAATTAAATTAATCACAGTAATAAAAATAATAGTAATCACTTCTCTCGTGTACTGTATTATTGTGCTGAAAGCACATATCACATTTATAATTCTTAAGTACCGTCTGGTACATTAACATTTAATAATACATTATACAAATAATTATGTGTATGTGTGTATGTGCTCTAAGTAGTACGCTATGTCTCACGACTCGACTAGACTTAAACAAGTGACTGACAAAGTCCTCTCATAAACTAAGTTCTTGACCGACTGGCAATCAGAACAGTCTGCTTGAACAATAAAAAGAATGCTAAGCCCAATAGCAATATAACAAGCAAATGCGACACAATCAGGATCAAGGAGATAATATAAAGACACTAAGTAGGGACCATCAGCAGATCCTCCACAAAAGTCACAAAACTCTCATACTACTGAATCTAAGTTCAGCATAAGAAAATCCCTGACTGTGACAATACACAGATACCAGTACAAATTAGGCCAGAAGCTACAGCTCAGGACCTGAGTTACTCAGAGTGTCTATGCAACACACAACCTTAGTACAACGTCGAAAATCACTAAGTCTATACAATGTTCTGTGAACAGAGTCTCCAGAACTAACAACAATAATACGAAAGAGACGATCTTCCAACAAGGGCCAATAAGGGAGATTTAGGCACTTGTCAGGAATACGTCCAACCACCAAGCGAGTCTAGACCAGACTGAATACTTCAGGTGAGAACACCCCCCCCCTCTATCACGTGATAGCTCCATGGACAGTCGCTGCCCAGCAACAACGAGAAGCCGGCAGAGTAACGAGCCACAAGCGATAATTACAGTAGTTAGACAATCAAGACTTGAACTATGAGCACATATATGAAAGTTACATCCTACCTAACAAAAGTAGATAAGTCAAATAATAATATAAAGCAATATATTTACGATTTAGCTATTATCGCAAATATAAGCAATATAAAATTATATGAAAAGGTAAAATACATTATATACATATACATTATATACATCATATACATTGTAACCCATTCAGGGGTTGCAATACCCCCCAACACGACAAACGGTTGCACTAGGAATTGCATTAAGGTCTTTCACATAACTCTTATAACTCATGTTACTTTAATACAATTTAATATAAAAATAAATCAGTCACTCTTGCGCCAAGCACTTTATATTTCGCAGTGTCTATATCACTAAGTTATGCCCCTAGTACTAGTGCAGTACATAGTATCGTATCTCTGCATACTCGTGGTTATGTACATCAGTGTAGAGACAGGATAGCGTAGACAAGCATGACACGTTGAGGCTCGATCATAGTAGTAGAGACTGCATACAAACAATAGTCTTGTGCTATAGACAGGAGATGGCATTCCACTCTTAAGTAGTGGTTGTGGAATGCTATGCAGTATGGACATCTGAGTATGAAACAGCTTAAGGCGTGTAGTGAGGGGGGGGGGGTCTGCGGCAGGAGAGTGTTCCGTCACGCAGTAACATCGCCCACACAACACTACCCGCTCAACACTCAGCTTCTGTCTCCAACTGTTTCCTCACACACATATCACTACTGTGAATATATAAATAACATAATTAGACATGACATGAGTATACATAATTAACATGGGCTGGAGATATTACGTTACTGTACTGAATTTGACATAGCAAGTAACAAAACGTATTTGGGCATTAAAATTACGTTAATTTAATGTAACTGATAATTATTAAGGACGTGACAGAGCGTCAGAAATTACATTACAATGACCACTTATGTGTTTTATACCAATAGAATAAGGTTGGATTCTGAGTGCCCACCTCATGATCCTACCATTCTTACTCTTCGTAGTATTTATATAAGTGAGTGGATTGTGGTCTGAGAAAACGTTAATTTTAAATGGGGAAGTGCCCAAATACACGTCAAAATGTTCCAAGGACACCACAAGAGCTAGAGCCTCTTTCTCAATAGTGGCATAATTTTTCTGGTGTCATTTAAGCTTAGATGAATAGTAACATATAGGATGGAGAATGTCAGTGGATGTTGACTGTTGGAGCAGCACAGCGCCCACTGCATAATCACTCGCATCTATATGTAAAAAGAAAGGAAGATTGAAATTAGGACTCTTCAACACAGGAGCAGAGTAGAGCAAACGCTTCAACCTTTTCAACAAGTCTGAACAATCTCTAGTCCAGATGAACTGAACTTTGCTACTAGTGAACATAGTGAGTTGTAGGTGGAGGTGTGTGTGCTGGCTTGCCTGTCACTTGACACACGTGGCAACGTCGCACATGATCAGCTACCGTTTCCTTCATTTTAGGCCAAGTAAAATGTTTTGCAAGTTTACCGAGTGTCTTTTTGACACCCAAATGTCCTCCTATGGGACTATTGTGAGTAAAATCAATGGCTTGTTCACGAAATGTAATTGGTAACACTACGAGATGCTTGACTGTGGTGGAAACACTATCAGCTGATAACTTACATGTATTTTTCTCCATCAGTACACCGTTACTATAATGGTAACAATTATCCAGATTCTTTGCTTCACTCTCAGTAACTGCTATATCTCTCAGTCTTTCCAGTGACTGATCAACAAACTGATACTTGATTAAATCATCATGAGTTAGAAATTTAACGTCAGCTGTGTCCTGACTAGGTTGATGACACGGGAGAGTCAGTGTTAATGACCCGGGGCGCAGAACGTCACTAAACAACATGTTCAAGCCCAAATCATTGTCATCCACTAACTTAACAGGAGACAAGGATGGTTGTTGTATCTTCGACATAGCTCTAGTAATTGCTCTGAGAGGAAATAAAATAGGCTTCTCTCTACAAGCTTCAATGGCATAATTATCATCAGTGTTATTATCAATCACAAGTGGTTCTTTACATATACCAGCATGAAGGATATCGTTCCCTATCAACAAGTCCACTGACCTGATGGGAAATACACCACTGGATATACCCACTGAAATATAACCAGTATAATAGCTTGTTTCAATGTAAACTTTGTGCAGAGGTACTTTTATAACAGCCCTACCATAGGCTTCTAACAATACATCTATCTTGCAATAGGTATCATCAGTTATGGGGAGTACATCTTCTCTTAATAATGTGAGATAACTGCCAGTGTCTCTGAAAGTAATTATCTCAGTTAGATGTGATTCGTCAAATCCTACTTTACCTCTCGAAAAGTAAGGACTCATCGCTGAACGAATCTTTTTGTCAGATGCACTTTCTGACGCTAGTCATCTGTTCTGAGTAATATTATCTAAAACAGTAGGATCAGAGGTATTTCTAGGATTTTGGTGCCTTTGTTGCTCGGAAGAGGATACAACTTGAGTGGGGGCGCCAGCCGCACGACTGCTTCTCGTATCTCTATCTAACTTATAGCAATACTCTCTAGCATGTCCTTTTCTGTTACAATAGGTACATTTAACTTTCTTCTTCTCGATATCAGATTTCTGTCTAACCACAGAGACAGATTCATGATTGTGAGTTTTCCTGGTAAAGGTACGAGAAGTTACAGTAGCAGGTACATCAGGCCGGCAATGAGCAGCTGATTTAGGTTGCCAACTTCTAGGACAATTTTTAGTAACCTTGTTTCTCTGTGTTTTAGTACGTACAAGTTTGTGAGAAATCTCGTAATTGTCTGCTAATGTTGCAGTTTCTAGAATATCCGAGGTAGTATGATCGATCAGATATTCTTGTATATCCGCAGACATACAGTTGTAAAACTCTTCGTGAAGTAACAACTGAAGAAGGCTGTCGTAGTTGTTGCACTTGGCAGACCTACACCATTTCTCAAATGCAACTTTTTTCTCACGAGCAAACTCTACACAAGTTTGATCTTGCCGTCTTGTAACGTACGAAATGCATGTTGATAACTTACAGGCAACAAGTTATATGTCTCTAGAATAGTTTGCTTGACAGCATCATAACTAATGTACTTGGCAAATGGTAAAGCAGCAGTACAAGTTTGAGCTCTTCCTGTCAAAGCTGTGTGCAACAAGGTAGCCCAGTGCTTACGTGACCAGGTTCTTAGGAACCATGGATGCAGCTTTCTGCACATTAAATGTGTCCTGTGATCTATCAGTCTGTTGTCTTCCCAGACGAACATTTTCTCTCTGGAAATCTTCTTTGTTCAATTTCCTCTGTGCCTCTATTTGTGCAGTCTGCAACATAATGAAGCGTTCAAACCTCTCAAACTGTTCCTGAGAGATAGGACCAGTGGGTAATGGAGGAGTAGGGAAATTAACGAATGAGTCTGGATGGTCCTTAGGCCGGGCACCTCGTCCAACCGTCCCTAGAGTGTCTAGATCTGGTCTAGGATAAGTAGACAGGTGTAGTATACACGGTACTAGTATGAGGCTGAGTCATACTACCAGCTACACTCTGTACTATTGTGTCAGTGAGGCGGGAAGGCGTGAGTGAGAACAAAATTTCATTAGGCTCAGACACTTCTGCCATAGTTGCACTTTCTTCTAAGTCATCAAATAGAGTCATACTTCCTAATTGTGACACTAGGCTTTCTGTATCTGAATCATAATCAGACATCTCTGTATGAGCAGGAAACAATATATCTTTAATTAACACTCTGACAGTTTCTGCAGTGTAATTCCTGTTATACGTCACACCAAGATATTTGGCTATTCGCCAACACGTCTGAAGTTTTAATGTACTCAACTCAGACAAAGTCAGAGTATCAATTAATTGTTTCACTTTGACATACATCACGAAAATAAGTGTACTACGAGAGAGTGATTATGGGAAACTATAATCCTAATAGGAATTTTAGTGTTGGTTGTCTTAGAGCTAGAACTCATCAACAGCATTTCCATCTCCTTGGATCAAGAGACTCAGTCAGGTACATACATCCACCTGGTATGTTGTACAAGACTAAACTCAAAGTCTTCAAATTAGGAAAGTACTCAAAGTGTTTGATCATAGTTGCTAGTATGTCAAACTGGACAATTTCTCCAACACCTTGGATCAAGAGCATCCCGGACAGGCCCCCATTTGTTACAATAAATGCGATTCTAAAAAGCTTAGAGATCTCCAGTGAATACTAGTCAGTATCCTTGTCCAATTATTCATTAGAATTCAATAAGAATTATTAGTGCTTCAGGATTACAACTGGTAGGCTACTAACTAGAGAAATTAAAATTTAATAAATTTATTAATAATTAAGTTGTCTAGGCATATATCAAATTAAATTAAATTAATCACAGTAATCAAAATAATAGTAATCACTTCTCTCGTGTACAGTATTATTGTGCTGAAAGCACATATTACACATTTATAATTCTTAAGTACCATCTGGTACATTAACATTTAATAATACATTATACAAATAATTATGTGTATGTGTGTAAGTGCTCTAAGTAGTACGCTATGTCTCACGACTCGACTAGACTTAAACAAGTGACTGACAAAGTCCTCTCATAAACTAAGTTCTTGACCAACTGGCAATCAGAACAGTCTGCTTGAACAATAAAAAGAATGCTAAGCCCAATAGCAATATAACAAGCAAATGCGACAAAATCAGGATCAAGGAGATAATATAACGACACTAAGTAGGGACCATCAGCAGGTCCTCCACAAATTCACAAAACTCCCATACTACTGAATCTAAGTTCAGCATAAGAAAATACACAACTGTGACAATACACAGATACGAGTACAAATTAGGCCAGAAGCTACAGCTCAGGACCTGAGTTGCTCAGAGTGTCTATGTGACACACAACCTCAGTACAACATCGAAAATCACTAAGTCTATACAATGTTCTGTGAACAGAGTCTCCAGAACTAACAACAATAATAAGAAAGAGACGATCTTCCAACAAGGGCCAATAAGGGAGATTTAGGCACTTGTCAGGAATATGTCCAACCACCAAGAGAGTCTGGACCAGACTGAATACTTCAGGTGAGAACACCCCCACCCCCTCTATCACGTGATAGCTCCGTGGACAGTCGCTGCCCAGCAACAACGAGAAGCCGGCAGAGTAACGAGCCACAAGCGATAATTACAGTAGTTAGACAATCAAGACTTGAACTATGAGCACATATATGAAAGTTGCATCCTACCTAACAAAAGTAACTAAGTCAAATAATAATATAAAGCAATATATTTATGATTTAGCTATTATCGCAAATATAAGCAATATAAAATTATATGAAAAGGTAAAATACATTATATACATATACATTATATACATCATATACATTGTAACCCATTCAGGGGTTGCAACAGTTAGGTCTCTCTTTTCTTTTGTTTTTAAGAAAAAAATAAAAGGAAAAAGAAAGAAAAGGGGTAAGCATGGAGGGGGCAGCTCTACGCTATGTCTCCTCAGTGATTACCTTCATGGAAGATCTCTAAGTGTAGTTCTCAATGGAATGGAATCAGCAAGACATCCTATTGGGGCAAGTGTTCCACAAGGAAGCGTGCTGGGTCCATTGTTATGGAATGTCTACTTCAACGACCTTCTTCATCTCATCCCAGAATCACATGCATATGCAGACGACTGTACACTGACATTCACTTATCCAAGAGAAGAAATGCCAGCTGCTCTAAGCTACATCAATCACCAGCTGAGAGCTATATCAGCTTAGGGAAATAGATGGCAAGTAACATTTGCACCTGAGAAAACGCAAATGATGATCGTCTCTAGACACCATGATGGTAATGCTGGTGCAGTAGTAAGGATGAATGGGAGGATGTTGGCACCTGGAGAAGAAGTTGATATCCTTGGTGTGAAATTTGACTCCAAACTAACCATGAAGAACCATGTTGTAAATCTTGCAAACAAGGCAGCCAGGAAGCTTACAGCACTTCGCCGTATCTCCCATCTGCTTGACAGTAGGGGTTGCAAGATCCTGTACGAGGCACAAGTACGCTCACACCTTGAGTATGCTCCACTTTCTTGGTTTGCCTGCCCTCCCTCTCATCTGCGACTGCTTGACAGAGTAGAGAACAGAGCAAGACGTCTCATCTCTCGCCTGGACCCATCCTGGATAGATCTGTCATTTCAGCAGAGCCTTCAACATAGGAGGGATGTGGGTGGCCTTACTGTTATGTACAAGGCCAATATTGTCAAAATACCACACTTGGATCCACTTCGAGGACAGCGTGAAACAAGCTTTTATGCCACAAGACGGGCAGAAAGCAGCAACTTCACTCTGGCTGTACCCATCTCCAGAACATAAGAACATAAGAACATAAGAAAGGAGGAATACTGCAGCAGGCCTGTTGGCCCATACTAGGCAGGTCCTTTACAATTCATCCCACTAACAAAACATTTGCCCAACCCAATTTTCAATGCTTCCCAAGAAATAAGTTCTGGTATGAAAGTCCCACTCAAATCCAACCCTTCCCACTCATGTACTTATCCAACATAAATTTGAAACTACCCAAAGTCCTAACCTCAATAACCCAACTAGATAGACTGTTCCACTCATCAACTACGTTATTTCCAAACCAATACTTTCCCATGTCCTTTCCAAATCTAAACCCATCCAACTTAAATCCATTACTGCGGGTTCTCTCTTGGAGAGATATCCTCAAGACCCTCTTAATATCAATATACTGATTCATAAGATGACCCTAATCTCTTTTGATACGCCTATAAATTCCTTTCTTATGCCCTAGTAGATATTTCAGCCTATTATTCATCCATTTTGAGTCATTTCTGTTTGATCTAATTTCTTTATAAGGGATAAACGTCCTTTGAGCAGCATGTATGGAGTTCAGAAGGCTGTCATATTGATAGCTCTCTTCGTTACCCCAGTCAACAGATGATAAGTGTTCTCTAAGCCCATCTGAGATCCTATACCCAGGATGACTCGAGTATGGAACACATTCGTACAGCATGATGATGTCAACGAAAATCACTAAGTCTATACAATGTTCTGTGAACAGAGTCTCCAGAACTAACAACAATAATAAGAAAGAGACGATCTTCCAACAAGGGCCAATAAGGGAGATTTAGGCACTTGTCAGGAATATGTCCAACCACCAAGAGAGTCTGGACCAGACTGAATACTTCAGGTGAGAACACCCCCACCCCCTCTATCACGTGATAGCTCCGTGGACAGTCGCTGCCCAGCAACAACGAGAAGCCGGCAGAGTAACGAGCCACAAGCGATAATTACAGTAGTTAGACAATCAAGACTTGAACTATGAGCACATATATGAAAGTTGCATCCTACCTAACAAAAGTAACTAAGTCAAATAATAATATAAAGCAATATATTTATGATTTAGCTATTATCGCAAATATAAGCAATATAAAATTATATGAAAAGGTAAAATACATTATATACATATACATTATATACATCATATACATTGTAACCCATTCAGGGGTTGCAACAGTTAGGTCTCTCTTTTCTTTTGTTTTTAAGAAAAAAATAAAAGGAAAAAGAAAGAAAAGGGGTAAGCATGGAGGGGGCAGCTCCCAGGGAGAAAGGAACAGAAATCTTCTCTTCCATGGCTGAGGGGACAACCTTAGCGCAGCCAGTAGTGCAGATGAGGTATGGAACCCGTGTCATACCCTTCCCTTCAAGCCAGTAAACCAGCAATCCAGGATAGCAACCTCACATCTACCGAGCCACCTCGGTGGACAAAAGGGAGGGTGATTGGAAACCCGTCACAAAGCATACCTCCTACAGCCACCACCTCCTGGAATCCGACAGGCAGCCTCCAGAGACACACCTGTCATCTGAAAGGCACCCGAAGCCTCTTCACCCCCTGGTAGACCGGAGGGGGATCGGGATCTCTAGATGATCCAGATTCCACGGCAAACTACAGTACCACCAAGAACCTCAATAGAAAGGGGAGACTGGGGGTAATTACGATCAGTCTGAGAAAGAAGACCAAAAGGTCTAATTCCTCAAACCAATAGTCTCTTCACCGCGCCAAGGAGCGCCCCTTGAAGAGGTAGTTAACTCAAATGCTTATTGAAACGGAGGTTTAGTAAACCGTGTGTATACAAGGTAACAGTTTATTATCCAGATTTTTTGAAATACTGTAAATACCTGTTTCATAAGAACCTTGTCTAAAATTTAATCACTATTATATGCAGACCAGTCTGGTAAACCATAAGATGCATCTGAAGTGTGCTGATAGATGAGCCTCTGGCCGGATCAGTTTTTTGGCTGCATTTTTTGCCCATCGAGCCTGAAGCAATAGTGATGAACACTGCTCTACCAGGACAACGAAATCTCATGGGTAAGTACAGGTGGTCTGTGACCTTCTGGCATAGGTCAGTGACTTGATCGATTGGAACACCGGTGAAGAGCGCCGTGAGGTCAAAACCTTGTCAAACCTTGTGTAAAACAAAAAAAAAAGGAGAGAGAAAGAGAGAGAGAGAGAGAGAGAGAGAGAGAGAGAGAGAGAGAGAGAGAGAGAGAGAGGGAGAGAGAGTGGGTGAAGACGTGTCACAGTGTGCTCCACAAACTTTCTTAATATTACTTAAATACGAGGGTTGGTGAGGATAAAAACTGTTCAGTGACGTAGTACTACTTACAACTATTAGTACAAGTAAGCCAACTCCTCCACTGAAGTGAATATAAGCAATATCAGTGATATTTAAGTGTGGTATAGTGAAGACATGGTGTGAGTGAGGGGACAGCGGCAGGCCTTAGGAGTGACTTCACTATTGCCTTCAGAGTGAGCATCTAATATTATCTAATATTATATGCGTTTTGTGCTATGTACTAGCATCTGGTGCTTTATAACAACATGGCTGGTACAATGCAACATAGTGATTTGTGTAACATCTTCCTTTAGTGGAAAAGTGGATAGCAGAAACAGTGTTTATTAAGTGATAGCGAGAAGGCAACACTTCCAGCTAGTCGGCCCACTGCCGCCCTCACTACCCACCCCGCTATAAACACCCCCACCCACGATACCCCACCCCACCCACGTAACCACCAACCTCTCTCTCCTGTGAACTTCAAACCTACAAGCCTCCTCTGGGATGACTTCACATCGCAAAATAGCAAGAATATCTACGCTATCTGGCTATTGTCCCAGTAGTTACTCCAATGTTTGTGGGTATACCACAAGGGACAAAATACTTCTTAGATGTAAGGAATCTACTTGTTCCAACTACTGCCACACAGATTGCATTCCAGAAGAAGAATTTTGTTGCAGCCAGGTTGAAAATTTCAGAAAATTTAAGGATATCCATAATCCTGTGGTATATGTGGATACAAGCCTGGAGCTACAGGAGGAAGGTTCAGAAGTCCTACCTCAGGGACTCCTGTCCAAAGATCAAGACTGCCCTCTTGGGCTGTGTTGTAAAGTTGCAGCTAAGATAATCCATCACAGGGAAGCACTTCATGAGCTCCTCAAATCATTAGATAACCTACAAGCTATTGTAGAAGGCCAGTGCAAGCCTGCATCAAGTGACGTAAGCTGCTCAGCTGATGGTGACACTATTGACAAAGACTGGAAGTCCCACACTGAGCTTAACTCAGGGGTAAACAACTGGTGGAATTCTGTCATCGCTAAGGTCCCACAGACTGACAGAGCTCAAAACACTACCTTTGGGAATTCTAACACAATTTCTCTGACCACCACAGAGAGAACAAATTCTCTTCCCAGCAACGAGGGAAGCCTTGGATCTGTTAATTCTCCTACACCTGACATCTCTGCTTCAGCCACTGCCAGTCTACTTGACAGTGCACATACCATCTCTGATCCTACACCTGTCAGCACACCTGCCGACACTATTCTAGAATCTGGTAGCAGTGCTTCGTCAGCAAGTTCTGAGCCAGGAGTTTCTCCACCAGAGAACGGTGCAGTTAATGATCAGGGAACTATCACTGCACCTGATCACCTACTGCGCCGAAGTACGAACAGCAGGGACACATCTGTCAGAACTGGTAGAGGACGGGGCAGAGGACGTGGAGGAGGACGTGGAGGAGGAAGACATCTACAGCGGTCTCACCCTCCACTAACACAGTTCCAGCGGCAGAATCTGAGGACAAATCTGCAAAACACAGGAGGTGCAACAAATCCTAGTCCACCCTCCCAGGCACCTAGGCTGTGCTCTCGCTGTCACCGGAAGGGGCACACTGCCAACAACTGCCTGCGAGATATCAGGTGTAATTACTGCTACAAGAAAGGACATAAGGAGGACCAGTGTCGGAAGAAAAAGGAACTTGACAGACAGGGCCACCTGTTTAGAGACCTGTTCTCAGAACAGACCAGCAGGATCTCTGAATTGGTGAACACTCTCACACGTCACCCACTTAGCTACTCCTATCCCAGCCCAGCAGGTGGGATTGTGCCTTATACAAGACCACAGACTTACATCCCTGCAGCTGCCTCAGTACCCTACCTCTCTCAAGGGCAGGCACCTTACATTCCCTACACACCCACCACCTCAAGCTGACCACTTCATCATGAGGAGCCAGTCTATCAGCATCCTGTCGGCCAACCTTGGAGGTTTCATTACTAAAGTTGGAGAGCTCACACATAGTTTTGTGAACACTCGACGTCCCGACATGATAGCTGTTGTTGAAACATTTTTGGATGACAGGACTCCAGAAAATTTTGCAAGAATTGCTGGCTACACCTCATGGATGAGAAGAGACAGGCAAGGGCAAGGAGGAGGTGTTGCTGTGTGCTTCTCTAAAAGTGTTCATGCCCAGCACATTGATGTTGCCACCCCTACACATCTTGAAATGATGTTCTTCAAGCTCTGTATAAACACTAGTACCTCTGTACTAGCATGTGCAATGTACAGACCTCAGTGGCAACATGCAGACCCTATCAACTTCCTAATGGAAAATATTGACTCCCTTCTGCTACAACACAACTGTCGACATATTATAATTGTTGGTGACCTCAACCAGCACCTTATACAGAGGGACTTTGATGACCTTCTTGCAGTGTTTGACATGAGAAACTTTGTTGATTTCCCTACTCATATCTCTGGCTCCTCCCTTGACCCAGTAGTGAGTGATCTGGCAGAAGGCATAGTCACTTGTCAACCCCTCGGCTATGTTGGATCGTCTGACCACAAGGCTGTTTTTACGACACTTAAGATCCCAGCAGAACGAGGTGAGGAGTCCACACGCACAACCTGGCTATGGGAAAGAGGTAATTGGCCAGCCCTTTGCTCTGAGCTCGCCACCACCGACTGGAATGCTCTTCTCCAAGGGGATGTTGACAACCAAGTGAAAGCCTTCACTGGACACATCCTTAATCTACAACAAGAACACATTCCTCACCGGCAATATGTGACGAAGCCTGCAGATCAGCCTTGGTTTGGCTTTCGTTGTAGAGAGGCTGCTACTGCTAAGTACAAAGCATGGCGAAGGTATAAAAGACATCCTACCACCTATAACAGGAACTTGCACATGCAAGCCTGTAGGCATATGGGTGATGTTCAAAAGTGGGCCATTGCTAAATGGGAGGTGGACACTAAAAGAAAGTTAGCATCAGGTAGGGTAGGCTCCAAAACCTGGTGGTCCCTGGTCAAGGACAGACAAGGTTATCTGCCTGATGAACTTATTCCACCTCTAAATCGACAGGATGGGACCACCTCTACTAGTAGTCAAGAGAAGGCGGACCTCTTTGCTGAACACTTTGCTACCAAAATGCAAGTTCCTGATCCAGCAAGGGACCCTCCTTGGCTAGCTGCAAGAACTGTGTCAAAACTGTCAGTGGTGACACTAAGGCAGGAGGAGGTGCATTTCTTACTTAAATCGCTTGACCAAGAAAAGGCTGTGGGCCCAGACAAGTTGAGCCCAAGATTGTTGAGAAGATGTGCAGACCAGCTAGCAGCACCTCTAACTCGCATCTTTCAGCACTGCCTAGTACAGTGTAAATGGCCCTCTCTATGGAAAGAGGCAAATGTAGTCCCTGTTCACAAAAAGAAGAGCAGAGCAGAAATCAGCAACTATAGACCAGTGTCACTCCTCTCAATCACTGGTAAGATCCTTGAGACAATAATCTCAAGACAAATGACAGAGTTTTTTGACTACCACTCACTACTTTGTGATCGTCAATATGGCTTCAGGAAAGGTTACTCTGCTGCTGATCTGTTGTTAAACATCTCCACTAAGTGGCACCAGTCACTGGATGAATCCAAAGTCAGCTGTGTGGTAGCACTGGACATTGCTGGCGCTTTCGACCGGGTGTGGCACCAGGGCCTCTTAGCAAAACTTCAAGCACTGGGAATTGCAGGCTCTACGCTATGTCTCCTCAGTGATTACCTTCATGGAAGATCTCTAAGTGTAGTTCTCAATGGAATGGAATCAGCAAGACATCCTATTGGGGCAAGTGTTCCACAAGGAAGCGTGCTGGGTCCATTGTTATGGAATGTCTACTTCAACGACCTTCTTCATCTCATCCCAGAATCACATGCATATGCAGACGACTGTACACTGACATTCACTTATCCAAGAGAAGAAATGCCAGCTGCTCTAAGCTACATCAATCACCAGCTGAGAGCTATATCAGCTTGGGGAAATAGATGGCAAGTAACATTTGCACCTGAGAAAACGCAAATGATGATCGTCTCTAGGCACCATGATTGTAATGCTGGTGCAGTAGTAAGGATGAATGGGAGGATGTTGGCACCTGGAGAAGAAGTTGATATCCTTGGTGTGAAATTTGACTCCAAACTAACCATGAAGAACCATGTTGTAAATCTTGCAAACAAGGCAGCCAGGAAGCTTACAGCACTTCGCCGTATCTCGCATCTGCTTGACAGTAGGGGTTGCAAGATCCTGTACGAGGCACAAGTACGCTCACACCTTGAGTATGCTCCACTTTCTTGGTTTGCCTGCCCTCCCTCTCATCTGCGACTGCTTGACAGAGTAGAGAACAGAGCAAGACGTCTCATCTCTCGCCTGGACCCATCCTGGATAGATCTGTCATTTCAGCAGAGCCTTCAACATAGGAGGGATGTGGGTGGCCTTACTGTTATGTACAAGGCCAATATTGTCAAAATACCACACTTGGATCCACTTCGAGGACAGCGTGAAACAAGCTTTTATGCCACAAGACGGGCAGAAAGCAGCAACTTCACTCTGGCTGTACCCATCTCCAGAACATCAATCCATCTGAGATCCTATACCCAGGATGACTCGAGTATGGAACACATTCGTACAGCATGATGATGTCAACGAGATAAAGTCAGTTGATCAAATGAAAATGCTGGCCCACAGATGGCTCCAACTTCTTCCTGTTCAATACTTGTATGTCTCATAACAATAAAAATGCTTTCAAATGAGCTGATGTAGGTAACAGCTCTTAGCTTGCCAATAAAGTTAGGAATCCTTAACCTGTAAATAGCTGTCAATAAAGCTAGGGATCCTTAACCTTGTCAAACCCTGTGTAAAAAAAAAAAAAAAAAAAAAAAAAAAAAAAAAAAAAAAAAAAAAAAAAAAAAAAAAAAAAAAAAAAAAAAAATTTTTTTCACCTCTGTACGTTGCTGAGATATGCCTTTCTTTTCCTGTATCTTAAATTTTTGCGACGAAAGGCAAGATGCTATTTTCCTCTTTTTTTCGTAATATTTTTCGGTAATGTATCCTCGACCATTCGGGTATTATCCCTCCTTCCACTCCCCTACCTCCCTCCCTCCCTCCCTCCCTCCATAGTCCCCCGGTACTAATGGTTGTAAGTCTGGTTTATCTACCTAAGATAACGTGTGTTCCTCCTCTTGTCAAGCTTGTGTACACTTTACTACCTCAGCAAATAAGAATGAAGAAACAATGTAGTAGGCTTACTGGCCCATGCCAGGTAGGTCTTTCTTAATTCCATCCCCTTTTAACTCAGGTTGAAAAAGACGTACAAACAGCAAGTGAAAATTAGTCAGACGATGTTTCGCCTGAACTACAAGCTTTTTCATGCCTGACGAACATTCTACATAGAACTCTGCTGGGCAAACGTAATGTCTAAATAAAGCTTCCCATTATTTATTCCTTGTGTCTACTCATTAACTTCAATTCGTTTGTATTTTCATACCATCTATTATTACACTTCTCTAACATATTTGTCTAACCTAGTTTTAAAGTCATCTGAGTGAGGTGTTAGTTTCCACTCATCTACAGCTCTAAGCTAAACCAGTACATTCCTATATGATTTCTTCATCCATTTTCTTGGTTATATATTCTTAGCATCCTGTTTACATATCTTGCTTAACTCTGTCTTCCACTTACATACTTCAGAAATATCTCTCCTCATTGTGCAGTGATATAGAGATAGCATATTTCGACAGTATGTATTCAGTACCGAGAAGCTCATCACCAACGTTATGGCGTTTTGTTTATGAAGATTTCTCGTCCACCAGGGACTTTTATCATTTTATACGGAGAATAACTCGTGAGTATGTAGTCCTGGAGGTAAGGAATGTTGTTGCTGCTGTGAGTGAGTAGCCAGGAGTGGGCGAGGTCAGGTGACCACAACGTCTGGTTTAGAGAGTAGAAACCTCTCTAAGATTTCGCAGACTGACAATTTAAGGGAAATCTTATTTCAGAATGGAGAATATAGCATTTCCTATGAATTATATCCTTTACTTATAACCAGAAAAAAATATCCTTTACCTTTCACCATACTTAAAATTATTAAAATACATCTTTATTTAGTAAAAAAATGTCCCGAAGTAATGAAGAGTTCACAATACTTCAAATTTGCCAAATATGTCCTGGAGAGTAGAACAAAAAGGTTCAAAACTTATGAACACACTTTAAACCCTGCAAAAACATATCCTCAGCTAGTAGAAACCTGCTCTTAACTCACAAATTATAACCTAACTTATAAAACCGCATCATTTTGAGACCTAAATAGGTTTTACACTGTGGAGGAACATAAATGGCATACGGTGTATACAGTATATAAGTTCACAGGATCCAAATAACCAGGACATCCTAAATATCCTATACAAGACAGAAATAACGTTGTGAAACTGTAATCAACACCATGACTAAAATAAAGCGAAAGTGTTTGTCGATGTGTTTTTCTCGAGGGGAAACAATCTCTTGATACTAGATTGAGCATGTTAGCATAAGCCAGTTTTATTAATCAATTTTTTGGGTGAAATAACTGGACAAAGTCTCTTTTCATCATAAGTAATTCAATATGTTTGATTATTTGGTTCTCCCAAGGCAGTTTAATGTTTTATTGTGTGTCTATAACAACTGTGTGCCCTCAAGATTAGATTTTAGAGATTTTGCCACTGAAGTGGATAGTTATTGTGCACCCCATATCCATCCTGTGGACCGTAGCGCAAGAGCATATGGATACACTAAAGGTCTAGGAACTAGGCCCCAAAAGGGTTACAGGTGTACATTTGGATTTATATCTACAGTTCACGTTTCTGCTACAAGCAAATTTAGGAAATCTGCATAGTATATCTGGTATCTTATTTTCATTAAGATCTTGACATGTCACATAGGTTATTATACTGTCTATCTCTATATCCCTCAGTAAGTGGACAATTAAGCACCTTTCCTAAACATTTGTCTAATATGAACACTAGGCTTATATAAAAACTTTCATTCTTAAAAGCTAGTCAGTCCTTCTTAGAGAAAATTTGGGCTGAATTTACTTTGCGTCCGTCCCAGTTCGCAGTTTTGAACGAAATTGGAAAAATAAAATAGCAATCCATATGACTGGCTTCAAGCCTTCTACGCTCATAACGTGATATTGAAGCTTCTGAGCGGATTCCAACTTAATGTGGCTGTGCACTTTAGGATATTCGTCTCTTTGAAAGGTTTGAATTAGATTTGGACAGTACATGTTCAAATGTACAAAATTTATTGAGATATCTCTTCTGATTCTCTCTAAATCTTCAACAGCAATATTTAGCTGCATTATTAACTTATGCCGCACTCTGCACTATTCCAATCACGTGGGTTGAGGCACAAGTGGACAGGGATAACTTTCTCAGATCTCGCAGTAACTGAAATACATCTAGTTAATTTTAGCTATTAGAGTAATGTATATTTCTGTTCATCTTTAATTTTAGACTTTAAGAATATTGTATTATTTTTTTATCAAAGTTTAAAAATACTTTAAAATGTATAATGGAAATGTTTCAGTTGATTCAGTTTAATAAATGGAGAGAGAAAGTTCTCAATTATAACTGTAGACTTTGATTTTTCAAGTTATTACAATAAATTACGCTTTTTAATCAATCAATAAACCATTTTATTTCCACATGATACGTCTTTTCTACAAAACTGGATGATATTATATCTCTCGAGGAGCATTTTGGGAAACTTAAAGCTAACTTACAACTCCGATATCGACACGTCGCCTTGAATGCCCTTGACAGAGACATTTTTGTTTTGATAAGGTAGGACTTCAGGTATGCAAATGAATAACCTCTGATACCACAATGTTTTAGTGTAAGATGTATAAGGCTGTGGTCTACTGTATCGAAAGCTTTCCTAAGGTCTATTAAAAGGCCCAGTGGATATTCATTATTCTTAAGAAGAGCTGCATAAAGTAAGTCAAGCATTTTTACAATTGCATCTTTTGTGCTTTTATCTGACCTGAAACTGAATTGGCAAGTGATGAGTATACTGAATGACTCTTGAAAAAACAGTAGAGTCTCTTGCTGATTATTTTTTAGAAGATTTTTGATTACATTGACAAGTTTGATAATGGTCTATAGTTATTTACGGCTCTTGGGTTTCCACCTTTATATATTGGGTAACCCTTGCTGTCTTGAGCATTGTTGAGAGTATGTTGGTTTCTAATGAATTGTTGAACAATATTACAACGGTGGGTGACAGAACATGAGCTGATCTTGTGAACAATAGCGGCGGTACGTGAACTGAGTTATCTAATTTGTTTTTCAGCTAATTTATTATCATGGAGATCTCAGGTGATCCTCTGTCAAGGTTCATCCACCAATTCCCCCAGGGAAGTTGACGCAACTCTGCTCTCCCATACACTCTTCCTTCGTCAGAAGCCTAGTGCCCTCGGAAGGGTGGTGAGATGAGGATGGGTTAGGGGAGGCAGAGTGGTGAGCGGCGACAGGCGAAGCAGTGGGTAGCGTGGGCGGTGGGTCGCAGTTGGACAGAATACTGAAGGTAACCTAAGTTCCAGTGGCTCTAAGTAAGCTAGTGGCCTAGATAAATTCTAGGCTCCAATTGCCCTAAACAAGTTCCAGGTACTAGATGGAACTTTGTCTCCAGTTAGTCAACACAAGTTCATTGCACTTAGGTTCCAGTTCCTCCAAATCAGGGCAACAAATTGCCTTGGTGCGTGATGAGAGGTTTCTCTCAGGCTCCCAAATACTATTAACCCGGCCTGAGTTGGCGCACTAACCCATGCTCTCTTGAGGGTTAGCCAACTCAGGCAGCGAGTGAAGCAAGAGCCAGGAAGCGAGCCAGGCAGTGAGCCAGGCATTGAGCCAAACAGTGAGCCAGGCAGCGAGCCAGACCAAGAGCTAGACCAGAGCTTCATCAGGAGAATCACTTTAACTCTGGCCCGCATTACTGCTAGAACAAGATCACTTTCCAAGACTCACACACCAGCAGACATCAGTGGGAGGCAGGTGTAAGGCGGACTTTATAAAGCATGGAGTACCAGGGATAAAGAAAAAACGATAAATTTTAATAATTTACTAACACGAGAAACTTATCTGTGCTCAAACTATTACTCATAACTAATCACTAAACTACTCGCGGAAAAGAAAGTCACAATACCGAGGATGGAACAGTTTACGGAAAATTTGAGCTTAGGAGAGGAACCTCATGCAATAACAATGGTCCAGTAAGGACCGAAATGTCGTCATTAGGCTCCCCTCCTAAATAATACGGGCCTTTGGTGAATTATTGGTTATACTCATTCACTGAGCCAAGAGCAAGAATGATAGCAGACAAGTATACTACAACAATATTTTTAACTTAGTTAATTAGTAAGGAGGTGACACTAGGAGAGGTCTGGCCCGCAGCGGCAGACTTGCTTATCGTCTAACCTGCCTTACATACTATTAAAGCGAATTAAAAAAAAATATTTACATCTATCCTGAAAATACTTGCAAAAAAATATATTAAATATCTAGATTGTTGTTTAGAATAAAAAAAAATTGACAAAAATTCTGAACGTTTTATTATTACTTAACCAAGGAAGAACACTTGATTCTGCGATGATTCTATGTTAATGTGATGCCAGTAGCTGCTGTGTGGTGAAGTCAGTGCCATCTAGTTCATGAAAGAAGCACTGCCCCCATTCCCATCATTGGGCCCTACACATGAATAAGAAGAGTAGACTATTAAAGAAAAAACTGAAATAATACATACAGGAGACTTCCTGAGGGAAGGAAGACGCTGTAGACAGCCCCTCCACCCGGACACCATAAAAGTCTCACCAGGAAATAAGAAGCGGTATATGACAGCAGGAAAACAGTCAAACAAAGAAAACAACAAAAACTAGTAAGGATGTAGTTGTTTATAAAGCCTAATCTAAGAGTAAGAAGCTTATACAACATAAACATCAAGAGACAAGAGAGGTGCGACCCGAACCTCCAACACACAGAAAACCGGCATGTGAGTTGTGGTCAAGAAAAAAGAAAAAGATATGATTTAAGACTTCAGGCGGCAGACATCAACTCACTTTTTTTGACTGCACACCTGTGGCCCCAAACATGCTCCCCAGGACCTGGATGAAACACTTGATGAATAAAACATGTGTGCAACACCTGCACATTTTTAATGGAAAAACATTTCACCTGGCCAACAGACTTCATCAGTTTCATAGAGAAGCCTGAAGCGATGAAGCTCTAGTAGGAGTCACATCAGTGTGGATGGAGTTTGTTTAGTGGATCTGTAAGCTTAAGGTGTTCAGGCCCTTACCCTTAATTAATAGTCCCTTCGCCTTGATTAGCCTTGATCAGTCTTATGCAGTGAGTTGCAGTCTTCAGTATTTTACTGAAGCCAGTAGAAGGGATAAGGTGTAGCAGTCGAAGACACCACTGTAAGTCATGCCCATAATGTGGAACAGATGTTAACAATGGAGTGTAGAAGATGTCTCTATATCGTACTGAAACGTTGATGAATAAAATACAGCTGCATCACCTGGGTATCTTTATTTGAGAAACATTTTTCCTTCACAGTAGTCTTTATTAATTTCATACATAGTCATGAGGTGAAAGTACTGAAGTGATGAAGCTGTAGCAGAGATCACATCAGCGTGGCGGTGCTTGCAAGGTGGAAATGTAAATTTAACGTGCTCAGTTCCTTAGCTTTGATTAAAAAGTGTTCAGTCACTCAGCCTTCTACAACTCCATCGCTAGGATCTGGCCCATCTTATGGACCTACTTTAATCAAGGCTGAAGAGGTGGCTATTTATTAAGGCACCACTTCCAGGTGGGACACATATGAAGTGCAGAAGTCGAATATCACCATCTATCCATCTCTTTCTCCCATTTCGAGTCATTCGAGCCATTCACAACCACAGGCAGTGCAACACATCACATGCGTATCGTGTGGTTGGGAAGGTACGCAGCTCATGCCTAAAAATAAAAGCCATGTAATAATTTGTGACTGAATTCATGACTGTGTAAGCATATTAAATTTGTTAATAGTTCATTACCAATGTAACTTTCTTAGCAAACACAAATGTTGGGACTCAGTTCCTGGACCCATTATGTACCAAAAAACTTTTGACTACTGCCCTCAGAATATGTGTAAGGTGCGTGCTAAAGATGTTAAACGAAAACAATAACATTACACAAATAACCCGTGTAGAGGAGAGAGGAGCTTACGACGACGTTTCGAGCAGATGGATCATTTACGAAGTCGGACTGAACCGTCGTCGTAAGCTCCTCTCTCCTATATGCGGGTTATTTGTGCATTGTTCCAAGCACGGTATTGTACCTTTTTGTTATTTATAAAACAATAACATTGTTATGATGTTTGGTCAATTGTTTACGTCGACATGTGGTGTAAGAAAGACATTATTTCAGGGAAACCTTAATTACCACATCCAGTACTGCACTTTATTAACTTGAACTTTGATGTGACTTGGCTTTTATCATGAAAGGTTATATCTGGGGAGCCCATCGCATCATGCGAGCATTCCAATTGTCCATTATGTACATGAAAGCAAATGAGTTATAATTGTTGAACACTTGGATTACGGTTACATGAGTAGACGTGCTTAGGTATACTTCCAAGGGACTCAGTCACCAACACTAACATCAGTCTCCAGCGCCGTCGCCTCCTTTTCACTGATGACAGTTTTTCTGGTAGCACTTATCCTTGACTGAGTATCCCATACTGGTTCCAACGTCTTCCTAGATAGCTTTTCCTTGCAGGAAGCCAACTTCTGTGTCCACCTCACTAGCGCCCAAATATAAGGGGTAGAGCAAAATTCAAGCTCTGCACAGTAGAGGTTATCAACACAATAATCTGTGATGCAACCTTCGAGAAGTAATAATAACCAGCCAAGCCCAGGAATCCCAAACGATTTTCCTTATACAGTGGAACTCTGGTCACGACCATAATTCGTTCCAAAACTCTGGTCGCGACCCGATTTGGTCGTGACCCGAACCTAATTTCCCCATTGAATTGTCAGTAAATACAATTAATCCGTTCCAGACCCCTATGAATTGTATGTAAATATTGTATTTTTTTTTAAGATTTTTAAGCACAAAAATAGTCAGTTATATCATAGAATGCACAGTGTAATAGTAACCTAAATGTAAAAACCTTGAATAACACTGAGAAAACCTTGAACAACAGTGAGAACTAACATTGACGAGGCCTAAGAGTTTTAAAGGGCATCTAATGGCTGAGCAGTGAACTCCGTTATTTATCGTCCGATTTCTTTCATTTTTGGTGTACGTTAAGAAGCATCTTTCCATCATACATTGCCCAAGTTTTAATAAGAAAGCTCAACGAACAACTGATAGCAGCAATATTTAACAAAAATCATATATGGCAACCCTAGCGGGGTGCTGGCACTGCAAGAAGCTGTTTCGGCACTACCTGCTGATAAAACATTGCTAATCCGAATTTATCATGGTCGTAATTATAGGAAGTGGGGAAAATTGGTGCGTGCAGAAAAAATGGCACAGAATGTGAAAATTGGCTTGGCTGTGTTTGTTCGGCACCCAATTATATGTTCGTGACCAGATGCAAAAATTTGGAGAATTTTTTGGTCGTGAACCGATTTGCTCGTGATCGGAAGCGTTCGTGACCAGAGGTTCCACTGTATGAGAAAAGAAAAAATGTTGCTACTGAGGGTCTCAACTGGGGCCACCTGTCTTTTCTAATGATGTATCCACCCAAAAATCTATTTTGCCTGGCTCAATAGATTAGGGATATGCCAAAGAATCGATATCAGTCATTTTTACGGTATCGGTGAAAAAACAACCGATGCCAGTCGATACTTTTAAAATGATGACAGCATATCTATGCTTAAAAATATCAAAATTATCATTCAGCCTCATGAGGGTTACTCACACACACACACACACACACACACACACACACACACACACAGTGATCAGTGAAGAGGCGGGGCCAGGAGCTCGGACTCGACCCCCGCAACCTCAACTAGGTGAGTACAACTAGGTGAGTACACACACACACACACACACACACACACACACACACATACACACACACTAAAACACCTCAGAGGATGCAATGGGAGTCACAGTGGGAGGTGGAAAGGGAGAGATCAGTTTTTGAATATGGGCTAGACGAAGCTAAAGGGGAAACTTATGATGAAAGAAAGCAGGAGGAGAAAAAAGCGATTGAAGGTATCATGAAAGTGATAGGCGAGGGAGACATGACCCAGGTGGCAAATTTTCGGAGAATCGGGTGGTTAACAAAGAAAAGGAATCGGCCTCTCAGAGTAATTTTCAAGGCAGAATCAACTCGAATCATGATCCTGCAGGAGAAAGCATGGCTGAGAGGCAAACAGGAGTTCATGAGTGTGTACCTCGATCGAGACAGAACACAGGAGGAAAGGATGATACTGAAAGAGAGAGTGCAAAAACGAAAAGAGAAATGGGAGGAAATGAAAAAGGAGAGCAGAATAACCCAGGAACAGGTGGATGGACAAGCACACCCCCCAGAAACACCTGCAGAAGGACTCCAGCCACGACACCCCCAAGGCAACTGAACAATCCAAACCAACCATCATACACCAATCCCTCTGTTCCCACCCACCCGCACCACGAACCCTACCCCTACAACAACCCCCTATGGGAGCTCTTCCTCCACCTCCACTGCAAGCCCCCACAGGCCCACACCAGGGCTCCTGCTTTCCCAACCCCAGTATTTCCCTAGGACCACAGTTACAGTATTAGAACAGAAATTGAAGGTTTGGTACACAAATGCAGATGGATTAACGAATAAACATGAGGAATGGCAAGAAAGAATCAATGAGAAGTCCCCAGACATCATAGCAGTTACAGAAACAAAACTCATGGAGATAATAACAGATGCAATCTTCCCATCAGGATATCAGATCATGAGGAAAGATAGAAGGGGCAGAGGGGAAGGAGGGGTTGCTATGCTCGTAAAAAGCCGATGGAAATTCGAGAAAATGGGAGGCATAGACGAGACTGGAGAAAAGGACTACATAGTAGGTACACTTCAGTCTGGGGAGCACAAGGTGGTCATTGTAGTGATGTATAATCCACCACAGAACTACAGGAGGCCAAGAGAGGATTATGAAGAAAGCCACAGAGCAATGGTGGACACATTTGCTGAGGTGACAAGAAGAGCTCACTCCAGCAGAGCAAAGTTGCTGGTTATGGGAGATTTCAACCACAGGGAGATTGACTGGGAAAACCTGGAGCCACATGGGGGTCCCAAAACATGGAGAGCCAAGATGTTGGATGTGGTGCTGGAAAACCTCGTGCACCAACATGTTAAGGACATTACCAGAGTGAGAGGGTAGGATGAACCAGTAAGATTGGACCTTGTGTTCACCCTGGGCAGTTCAGACATTGAGGACATCACTTATGAGAGTCCCCTAGGAGCTAGTAACCACGTGGTTCTGTGCTTTGAATACATAGTAGAGCTGCAAGTGGAAAGAGTAACAGGAGTTGAATGGGAAAAGCCTGACTATAAAAGAGGGGACTACATAGGGCTGAGGAACTTCCTGCAGGAGGTTCCGTGGGACAGAGAACTGGCAGGAAAGCCAGTAAATGAAATGATGGAATATGTAACAAAATGCAAGGAGGCAGTAGAAAGGTTTATTCCCAAGGGCAACAGAAACAATGGGAAGACCAGAACGAGCCCATGGTTTACCCGACGGTGTATGGAGGCAAAAACAAAGTGCAATAGAGAATGGAAAAAGTACAGAAGGCAGAGAACACATGAAAATAGGGAGATCAGACGCAGAGCCAGGAACGAGTATGCACAGGTAAGGAGGGAGGCCCAGCGACAGTACGAAAATAACAGCATCGAAAATCAAGACTGGCCCCAAACTGTTGTATAGCCACATCAGGAAGAAGACAACAGTCAAAGACCAGGTGATCAGATTAAGGACAGAAGGTGGAGAACTCACAAGAAATGATCAGGAGGTATGTGAGGAGTTAAACAGGAGATTTAAGGAAGTTTTTACAGTAGGGACAGGAAGGGCTCTGGGAAGACAGGACAGAAGGGAACATCAAGAGGGAATATACCAACAAGTGTTGGATGACATACGAACAACCGAGGAGGAGGTGCAGAAGCTGCTAAGTGACCTCAAAGGCGATGGGACCGGACAACATCTCCCCATGGGTCCTTAGAGAAGGAGCAGAGATGCTGTGGGTGCCCCTAACCACAATCTTCAACACATCCCTTGAAACTGGGCAACTACCTGAGAAATGGAAGACAGCAAATGTAGTCCCCATATTTAAGAAAGGAAACAGAAATTAGGCGCTAAACTACAGACCTGTGTCTCTGACATGTATTATGTGCAAAGTCATGGAGAAGATTATCAGAAGGAGAGTGGTGGAACACCTGAAACGGAACAAGATTATAAATGAAAACCAGCATGAGTTCATGGAAGGCAAATCCTGTGTCACAAACCTTCTGGAGTTTTATGACAAGGTAACAGAAGTAAGACACGAGACAGAGGGGTGGGTTGATTGCGTTTTCCTAGAGTGCAGGAAGGCTTTTGACACAGTTCCCCACAAGAGATTAGTGCAGAAGCTGGAGGATCAGGCGCATATAACAGGGAGGGCACTGCAATGGATCAGGGAATACCTGACAGGGAGGCAACAACGAGTCATGGTACGTGAAGAGGTATCACTGTTACGAGCGGGGTCCCACAGGGGTCAGTTCTAGGACCAGTGCTATTTTTGATATATGCGAACGACATGATGTAAGGAAGAGACTCTGAAGTGTCCCTATTCGCAGATGATGTGAAGTTGATGAGAAGAATTAAATCGGATGAGGATGAGGCAGGACTGCAAAGAGACCTGGACAGGCTGGACCAGAAACTGGCTTCTCGAATTCAACCCTGCCAAATGCAAAGTCATGAAGATTGGGGAGGGGCAAAGAAGACCGCAGACAGAGTATAGGCTAGGTGGACAAAGACTACAGACCTCACTCAGGGAGAAAGACCTTGGGGTGACCATAACACCGAGCACGTCACTGGAGGCACACATCAACCAAATAACTGCTGCAGCATATGGGCGCCTGGCAAACCTGAGAATAGCGTTCCGATGCCTTAGTAAGGAATCGTTCAAGACACTGTACACTGTGTATGTTAGGCCCATACTGGAGTATGCAGCACCAGTCTGGAACCCACACCTGGTCAAGCACGTCAAGAAGTTAGAGAAAGTACAAAGGTTTGCAACAAGGCTAGTCCCAGAGCTCAGGGGAATGTCGTACGAGGAAAGGTTGAGGGAAATCGGACTGACGACACTGGAGGACAGAAGGGTCAGGGGAGACATGATAACGACATACAAGATAATGCGGGGAATAGACAAGGTGGACAGAGATAGGATGTTCCAGAGAGGGGACACAGAAACAAGGGGTCACAACTGGAAGCTGAAGACTCAGACGAGTCACAGGGACGTTAGGAAGTATTTCTTCAGCCATAGAGTCGTCAGGAAGTGAAATAGCCTAGCAAGTGAAGTAGTGGAGGCAGGAACCATACATAGTTTTAAGAAGAGGTATGACAAAACTCAGGAAGCAGAGAGGGAGAAGACCCAGTAGCGATCAGTGAAGAGGCGGGGCCAGGAGCTGAGTCTTGACCCCTGCAACCACAATTAGGCGAGTACAATTAGGTGAGTACACACACACACACACAAAAGCTAGAGGAGCAGACAGGAATTATAAGAAAGCACTTCAACTGATCATGGAATACCTGACAGGAAGGCAGCAACGAGTGATGGGTACGGGAGGAGGTATCAGAGTGGGCGCTTGTGATGAGTGGGGTTCCACAAGGCTCAGTCCTAGGGTGGGTGCTGTAATGGTATAAGTACGTGACAGAAGGGACAGATTCAGAGGCGTCTATGTTTGCAGATGATGTGAAGCTAATGCATAGAATTCAAACTGACGAGGACCAGGTAGGACTACAAAGGGATCTGGACAGGCTGTAAGCCTGGTTCAACCACTGGCTTCCGGAGTTCAAACGCACTAAGTGCAAAGTCATGAAGATTGGGGAAGGCCGAAGAAGACAGCATGACGGATTGAGATTTGTAGCCGAAGGCTACAAACCTCACTCAAGGAAAAGGATCTTGGGGTGAGTATCATACCGAGCACATCTCCTGAGGTACACATCGACCAAATAATTGCTGCAGCACATTGGCGCCTGGCAAACCTAAAACTATTTCGACACCTGAGTAATGAGTCATTCAAGACACTGTACACTATGTACGTCAGGCCTATATTGGAGTATGCAGCACCAGTATGGAACCCACACCTGGCCAAGCACTTTAAGCAATTTGAGAAAGTGCAAGGTTTGCATCAAGACTAGTCCCGGAGCTAAAGATTGTGTTCTACGAGGAGAGGTTAAAGGAAATCAACCTGACGACACTGGAGAACAGGAGGGATTGGGAACACGATAACAGCATATAAAATACTGAAAGGGATTGACATGATGGATAGGGAAGTTGACAACTCAGATAAGCCAGAGGGATGTCAGGAAGCTTTTCTTCAGTCACAGAGTTGTCAAGAAGTGGAACAGTCTGGAGAGTGATGTCGATGTGGCAGGATCCATACATAGGTTTAAGAAGAGATATGATAAAGCTCTTGGAGCACTGAGAGAGTGGACCTGGTAATGACTAGCAAAGAGGCCTGCTAGGAGCTGTAACTCGACCCCGGCAACCACAAATAAGTGAGTTCACACGCACACACGAACCCGCACACACAAACAAACACACACAAACACACACATACACACACACACACACACACACACACACACACACACACACACACACACATATACACACACACACACATATACACACACACATATATACGCACGTACAGATGAGTATACACACACACACACACACACATACACTATCGACAAGTTCCTTTGACAACCATCAACTAACACAACAGGCCAAGTAACTAGTAATATCGTTATTATCTCAAAGAAATTAAGTTATTTAATTTTTAACCTTCCTGTGTTATTTAATACCCATTGTGCAATAAACATTCCCTTATATATTGAACACAGCCAAAATAATTAAAAAAAAATAAAAAATATGGGAAAATATCAGTAGAATAAGCTAAAAATTGGTTATCGGTATCGGGAAAAATTTTGGTATCGTCTCATCCCTAAAATCGGTACTTTGCCAGGTTCTCCGTAAAGTTATAAGTTGCCAGTCACTCCATATGTAACATGCAGGTGAAGATGATCATTTCATATTTGGCTGTCAACTTCGTGGTCATTCACACAAAATCACACACACTCCCTCCAGGCAGAACGTGACGTCACCTTGTGCTCAGACGCTGGAGAGTGCCAGAGGTAGCCCTTAGACTCGTCCTGTGTATTCTTAAAGAAATTCCTTTAATAATCCCTTTAATAAATCCACAGTGAGAAATAGAGCACTATCTACAAGACCAATAATAACGTCCTTTCCGGAAAGAAGATATTCACGGGGGACTTGTGATAACATTAAATTTTCTGTAATCGGTGTTTTGGTCCTGATATATAGTGTTAAACCTTAAGACTAGCATTTAAATCTGAGTCCATATGATAGTAAAAATGTTTGAGTCATCACATAGAGAACAATGCTTTACCAAACATACAATATACAGAGTTTGTTTATAGGTAGAGCTCTTTGAATAGCCACTTCATTACTGGGTCAATGTACACAATTGACAATTGTCGAACATCCCAGAAAAAAAAAGCAAAAAACTTTGTTACGAACCTGCCAAAACGTCGGTTCCAGCCGCAGACATCAACTACTAGGTTCTCCAGGAACACTAACCACCTTGTGCTAACACCTTTCGTACATTCTCGAGGGTGTTCATGAGAGACACTCCTGAACTGGGTTCAAAATAAATACATTGAAAGTCTGTCTCTGTCTCTGTCTGTCTCTGTCTCTCTGTCTCTCTCTCTCTCTCTCTCTCTCTCTCTCTCTCTCTCTCTCTCTCTCTCTCTCTCTCACTCTATTTAGAACCTCATCCTCCTCCTCCCAGACAAACTAGCTACATGGTCAATCTTCCTAAGACCGAGAGTAAAGATGACTCAACTGGGAAATTTAGGGAGGATCGACTCGTCAGCGATTTGTGAAACGCATCACGATAAAACGTGATAGAAAAATCACCTCCTTTCGTACGTGGCAAGTGCACACGAAATGCTTCGAACGATAATTGAGTCAAACTTCGACTGATGATATAAAGGACTCTTGATAGAATTTGGAGGGAGAAAGTTCCTCTTTCTCATTATTTAACTCGCCCATTCTCCGTGTTGACGCAGAAAGTTAACATTAATCCCTACGGTAGAAGTGAAAATATCCATAAGGTTAGTACACAGCAGATGTCCTCAGTGATGATCCTGTAGTTAATGGGTTAACATAGCAAGCGTTCACAGTTATTACAGCAGCTAAGACTGTTAGCGTCACCAACATCAGTGACGTTGACTGTTGCTCCAGCAACAGTAATACAATCACAAAGTACCTGCAAAACTGTATTATAGCTGCAGTTACTGACAATGAGAAAGCTCGGGGTGTTGGTGGGTAGTGGTGGTGTTGGTGGGTAGTGGTGGTGTTGGTGGGTAGTGGTGGTGTTGGTGGGTAGTGGTGGTGTTGGTGGGTAGTGGTGGTAGTGTTGGTGGGTTACTATAGTGGTAGTGTTGGTGGGTTACTATAGTGGTAGTACTGGTGGGTTACTATAGTGGTAGTGTTGGTGGGTTACTATAGTGGTAGTACTGGTGGGTTACTATAGTGGTAGTGTTGGTGGGTTACTATAGTGGTAGTGTTGGTGGGTAGTGGTGGTGGTGTTGGTGGGTAGTGGTGGTGTTGGTGGGTAGTGGTGGTGTTGGTGGGTAGTGGTGGTGTTGGTGGGTAGTGGTGGTGTTGGTGGGTAGTGGTGGTGGTGTTGGTGGGTAGTGGTGGTGTTGGTGGGTAGTGGTGGTGTTGGTGGGTAGTGGTGGTGTTGGTGGGCAGTGGTGGTGGTGTTGGTGGGTAGTGGTGGTGTCGGTGGGTAGTGGTGGTGTTGGTGTTGGTGGGTAGTGGTGGTGGTGTTGGTGGGTAGTGGTGGTGTTGGTGGGCAGTGGTGGTGGTGTTGGTGGGTAGTGGTGGTGTTGGTGGGTAGTGGTGGTGGTGTTGGTGGGTAGTGGTGGTGGTGTTGGGGGGTAGTGGTGGTGTTGGTGGGCAGTGGTGGTGGTGTTGGTGGGTAGTGGTGGTGTTGGTGGGTAGTTGTGGTGGTGTTGGTGGGTAGTGGTGGTGTTGTTGGTGGGTAGTGGTGGTGTTGTTGGTGGGTAGTGGTGGTGGTGTTGGTGGGTAGTGGTAGTGTTGTTGGTGGGTAGTGGTGGTGTTGTTGGTGGGTAGTGGTGGTGGTGTTGGTGGGTAGTGGTGGTGTTGTTGGTGGGTAGTGGTGGTGTTGTTGGTGGGTAGTGGTGGTGTTGTTGGTGGGTAGTGGTGGTGGTGTTGGTGGGTAGTGGTGGTGGTGTTGGTGGGTAGTGGTGGTGGTGTTGGTGGGTAGTGGTGGTGTTGTTGGTGGGTAGTGGTGGTGTTGTTGGTGGGTAGTGGTGGTGTTGTTGGTGGGTAGTGGTGGTGGTGTTGGTGGGTAGTGGTGGTGGTGTTGGGTAGTGGTGGGGGTGAAGGGTAGTGGTGGTGGTGTTGGGAATTGGTGGGGGTGTAGGGTAGTGGTGGTGGTGTTGGGTAGTGGTGGGGGTGTAGGGTAGTGGTGGTGTTTGTGGGTAGTAGTGGTGGTGTTGGTGGGTAGTGGTGGTGGTGTTGGTGGGTAGTGGTGGTGGTGTTGGTGGGTAGTGATGGTGGTGTTGGTGGGTAGTGGTGGTGGTGTTGGTGGGTAGTGGTGGTGTTGGTGGGTAGTGGTGGTGGTGTTGGTGGGTAGTGGTGGTGTTGGTGGGTAGTGGTGGTGGTGTTGGTGGGTAGTGGTGGTGTTGGTGGGTAGTGGTGGTGTTGGTGGGTAGTGGTGGTGTTGGTGGGTAGTGGTGGTGGTGTTGGTGGGTAGTGGTGGTGTTGGTGGGCAGTGGAGGTGGTGTTGGTGGGTAGTGGTGGTGGTGTTGGTGGGTAGTGGTGGTGTTGGTGGGTAGTGGTGTGGTGTTTGTGGGTAGTGGTGGTGGTGTTGGTGGGTATTGGTGGTGTTGGTGGGTAGTGGTGGTGTTAGTGGGAGGTGGTAATGTTGCTGGGTAGTGGTGGTGTTGGTGGGTAGTGGTAATGTTGGTGGGCAGTGGCGGTGTTGGTGAGTGGTGGTGGTGTTGGTGGGTAGTGGTGATGTTGGTGGGTAGTGGTGGTGTTGGTGTATAGTGGTGGTGGTGTTGGTGGGTAGTGGTGGTGGTGTTGGTGGGTAGTGGTGGTGGTGTTGGTGGGTAGTGGTGGTGGTGTTGGTGGGTAGTGGTGGTGTTGGTGGGTAGTGGTGGTAGTGTTGGTGGGTAGTGGTAGTGTTGGTGGGTATTGATGGTGGTGTTGGTGGGTAGTGGTGATGGTGTTGGTGGGTATTGGTGGTGTTGGTGGGTAGTGGTGGTGTTGGTGGGTAGTGGTGGTGTTGGTGTGTAGTGGTGGTGTTGGTGGGTAGTGGTGGTGGTGTTGGTGGGTAGTGGTGGTGGTGTTGGTGGGTAGTGGTGGTGTTGGTGGGTAGTGGTGATGGTGTTGGTGGGTATTGGTGGTGTTGGTGGGTAGTGGTGGTGTTAGTGGTGTTGGTGAGAGGTGGTAATGTTGCTGGGTAGTGGTGGTGTTAGTGGTGTTGGTGAGAGGTGGTAATGTTGCTGGGTAGTGGTGGTGTTGGTGGGTAGTGGTAATGTTGGTGGGTAGTGATGGTGTTGGTGGGTAGTGGTGGTGTTGGTGGGTAGTGGTGGTGTTGGTGGGTAGTGATAATGTTGGTGGGTAGTGATGGTGTTGGTGAATAGTGGTAATGTTGGTGTGTAGTGGTGGTGTTGGTGGGTAGTGGTGGTGTTAGTGATGTTTGTGAGTAGTAGTAATGTTGGTGGGTAGTGCCGGTGTTAGTGGTGTTGGTGAGAAATGGTAATGTTGGTGGGTAGTGGTGGTGGTGTTGGTGGGTAGTGGTGGTGGTGTTGGTGGGTAGTGGTGGTGTTGGTGGGTAGTGGTGGTGTTGGTGGGTAGTGGTGGTGGTGTTGGTGGGTAGTGGTGGTGGTGTTGGTGGGTAGTGGTGGTGTTGGTGGGCAGTGGTGGTGGTGTTGGTGGGTAGTGGTGGTGGTGTTGGTGGGTAGTGGTGGTGGTGTTGGTGGGTAGTGGTGGTGGTGTTGGTGGGTAGTGGTGGTGTTGGTGGGTAGTGGTGGTGTTGGTGGGTAGTGGTGGTGGTGTTGGTGGGTAGTGGTGGTGTTGGTGGGCAGTGGTGGTGGTGTTGGTGGGTAGTGGTGGTGGTGTTGGTGGGTAGTGGTGGTGTTGGTGGGTAGTGGTGTGGTGTTTGTGGGTAGTGGTGGTGGTGTTGGTGGGTATTGTTGGTGTTGGTGGGTAGTGGTGGTGTTAGTGGGAGGTGGTAATGTTGCTGGGTAGTGGTGGTGTTGGTGAGTAGTGGTAATGTTGGTGGGAAGTGGTGGTGTTATTGGGTAGTGGTTGTGTGAGTGATGTTGGTGAGAAGTGGTGGTGTTGGTGAGTAGTGGTAAAGGCGGCGGCGATGGTGGCGGTAGTAGCAGGAGTAGCAGTAATAGAAGTAATAGTAGTAGCAGTAGTAGTAGTAGCAATAGTAGTAGTAGTAGTAGTACGAGAAGAAGTAGTAGTAGTAGTACGAGTAGTAGTAGTAGTAGTGATGGTGGTGTGGCGGTAGTCGTGGTAGTTCTTGTTCTCTTCCTCATTATTGTCTCCTATTCTTACACACATCATCATCGTCATTCACACACCTTCAACCACACTCTCATTTTCTTGATTACTTCCTCCTCTCGTGCATTCACCCTCCTACCCCTCCCCCCGTCCTTCCTCTCACTCAACCTCTCCTTCCCTCACTTCTTTACCGTCTATCACTCCTCTCCCTCCTTTCAATCCCTCTCCTCCTCTTCTCTCCCTCTTGCCAGCCTCCTTATCACTGTCTCCAGTACTTGTGTTGCAGGGCTCTAGTACTTGTGTTGCAGAGCTGCAGTACTGGCTTGTGTTATAAGCAAAGGCCAGTTATTACGACCACATGTGGCAGTTTAAAGACCTGTAGCATATGGTCGTAAAACTAAGTCAGCAGAACAAGAAATCACAGGCCAGAACAAGAGTAAGGCAAACACAGGAAGGGTAGATTTCTCAATCCATGTGTTCCTTCACAGCATATTGATGCTATGTACACTGCTAATATATTGAAATATAAGGGTAATAATACTGCAACCAAGAGCCACTTGAGTCATGGGTGGTCACGACCACTGTCTATGGAACTCTGCCAGTCAGTCAGGTGGGCTGAACCGGACAATAACTGCAACAGTGGGGGCCCCTAAACTGCTACACTATGAAATTGCCAGTTCACTGGTCGAAAGGGCATGCCAAATGGTTGTGTGAAGAACGTCGAATAAAGTGTAGCATACTCGACACGCACCACACCAGTACAATGTAGCATACTCGACGCACACCACACCAGTACAATGTAGCATACTCGACGCACACCACACCAGTACAATGTAGCATACTCGACGCACACCACACCAGTACAATGTAGCATACTCGACACACACCACACCAGTACAATGTAGCATACTCGACACACACCACACCAGTACAATGTAGCATACTCGACACACACCACACCAGTACAATGTAGCATACTCGACACACACCACACCAGTACAATGTAGCATACTCGACACACACCACACCAGTACAATGTAGCATACTCGACACACACCACACCAGTACAATGTAGCATACTCGACACACACCACACCAGTACAATGTAGCATACTCGACACACACCACACCAGTACAATGTAGCATACTCGACGCACACCACACCAGTACAATATAACATACTCGACACACCACACCAGTACAATGTAGCATACTCGACACACACCACACCAGTACAATGTAGCATACTCGACACACCACACCAGACAATGTAGCATACTCGACACACATCACACCAGTATAATGTAGCATACTCGACACACCACACCAGTACAATGTAGCATACTCGACACACATCACACCAGTACAATGTAGCATACTCGACACACCACACCAGTACAATGTAGCTACTCGACACACATCACACCAGTATAATGTAGCATACTCGACACACCACACCAGTACAATGTAGCATACTCGACACACATCACACCAGACAATGTAGCATACTCGACACACATCACACCAGTACAATGTAGCATACTCGACACACATCACACCAGTACAATGTAGCATACTCGACACACACCACACCAGTACAATGTAGCATACTCGACACACATCACACCAGTACAATGTAGCATACTCGACACACATCACACCAGTACAATGTAGCATACTCGACACACACCACACCAGTACAATGTAGCATACTCGACACACACCACACCAGTACAATGTAGCATACTCTACACACACCACACCATCACAGTCACAGATATCACACTTGCTGGTCAGTTTCTGACCAGCCGGGCTGTGGCTTGTACTTCGGTTAACGTGCGGCCAGCAGTAACAGCCTGGTTGATCAGACCCTGATCCACGGCGAGGCCTGGTCACGGACCGGGCCGCGGGGGCACTGACCCCGAAACTCACTCCAGGCATACTCCAGGCAGCAAGAAAGAAACTCAGAAGTAACTTGGGTATAGTCTTCAGTTACCAAATCGCAATGTATAATAGTCACACATGTACAAATATTTCAATTCAAGCCAATTAATAATAATAAACAACAAACACAAAATATCACATACATCCAGGGGGCATTATGAAATTTATATCGGCTAATGGCTTGAGAAAGTCTAGGTGGATATTATCCTAACACCACAAGACTTCGAAAGGCAATTAATGATATGCCCTTGCACTCTGTCCCAGGCCCGGACTCGTGGAACTCCCTGTTCCTGAAGAACTGCAAGAAGCCCCTGTCAAGTGCCTTCACCGTTCTATGGAGAGGGAACATGGACACAGGAGTCATCCCACAGTCACTAAAAACAACAGACATAGCCCCAGTCCACAAAGGTGGTAGTAAAGCAATTGCAAAGAACTACAGACCGATAGCGCAAACATCCCATGTCATAAAAATCTTTGATCACCTTCCACCTAGATACCAGTCAATTACACAACCCAGACAACATGAGTTTAGAGCAGGTCGTTCCTGCCTATCCCAGCTACTGGACCACTATGACAAGGTCCTTTAGGGGATAAAATGCAGATGTAGTATACACAGATTTTGAAAAAGCCTTCAACAGGTGCGACCATGGTGCAATAACGCACAAACTGCATGACAAAAGAATAAAACGAAAAGTTGGTAGATAGGTCTATAACTTCCTAACAAACAGAACATAAAATGTAATAGTAAACAGGGTAAAGTCTGAGTCGGCTACAGTGAAAAGCTCTGCTCCGCAAGGGGCAGTACTTACTCCCATCCTGTTCCTCATCCTCATATCTGACACAGACAGAGATGTTAAGCCATAGTTCCCTGTCTTCCTTTGCGGATGACACTCGAATTGCCATGACAGTGTCCTCCATCGAAGACACCCAAGACTCCAAGCGGACATCAACCAAATTTTTAAATGGGCCGCAGAAGACAATATGAAGTTCAATGAAGAGAAATTTCGACTTCTCAGATATGGAAAACTTGAGGAAATAAAACTTTATCAGAGTATAAAGCAAATTCTAACAACATAATGGAGCGAAAAGCTAATATGAAAGATCTGGAAGTGATAATGTCAGAGGATCTTACCTTCAAAGACCACAACAACGTATTTACCTCATCTGCTAGAAAAATGATAGGCTGGATAATGAGTACCTTCAAAACTAGGGACGTAAAGCCCATGATGATTCTCTTCAAATCGCTTGTTCTCTTTAGGCTTTAATACTGGTGTACACTAACTGCCCCCTTCAATGCAGGTGAAATTGCTGACTTGGAGAATGCACAAAGAACTTTCACGGCACACATAAATACGATAAAGCACCTAAATTACTGGGAATGGATGAAGTCTCTTGATCTGTTTTCCCTGGAACGCAGGCAAGAAATATACATAATAATATACACTTGGAAAATCCTAGAGGGATTAGTACCAAACTTGCAAAAGAAAATCACTCCCTAAGAAAGTAAAAGACTCGGCAGGAGATGCAACAATCCTTCAATGAGAAGCAGGGGGGCCACGAGTACACTAAGAGACAACACAATAAGTGTCAGGGGCCCAAGACTGTTCAACTGCCTCCCAACGTACATAAGGGGGATTACCAATAAACCTCTGGCTGTCTTCAAGAAGGCACTGGACAGGTACCTAAAGTCAGTACCTGATCAGTCAGGCTGTGGTTCGTACGTCGGTTTACGTGCGGCCAGCAGTAACAGCCTGGTTGATCAGACCCTTATCCACCACGAGGCCTGGTTTCAGACCGGGAGGTGGGGGCTTTGACCCCCGAAACCCTCTCCGGGTAAACCCCAGGTAAACTCCAGCCTCTAAATTTTCGGCCGACTGTCCTGATTAAGCGATCATGTCTATTTTTGAAGTTCTCCATGTATGGACTTCGCTTCCATTGTGTCAATGCTTCACTAATTACACTTTTAATATATTACTCCCTAATATCTCTTTGGTTAGGGCCGGCGCCAGAATTTCTATATCAGGGGCGGCTAAGGGTGGTTATCGGCTTTGAAGGGAGGAGCCAGGAGAATTGTTCTGATTCAGCGTTATTATTATTACTATTTTTGTTTGGAGTATTTTAGGAGTCTAAAAGTTTTTTGGGGGACTGAAACTTCCCTAAGCTCCTCCTTGGCACCGTCACTACCTTCGGCTCATTTCATAGTGTAGTTTCCAGTCACGTCCTCTTGTTTTTATTGCATCGCTGGTGAGAAGCGTTGTCTCAGAGTATACTCCCCTCAAGGAAGGCTCCTTGACGCTGGTGAGGGGCTCTTGATCTAGGGAATTGGATCTGTGCTCCAGTTGGATCTGTGCTCCAGTTCCCTGAATTAAGCCTGAATGCCTTCCATCCCCCCATAGGCGCTGTAAAATCCTACGGGTTTAGTGCTTCCCCTTGATTATAATAATAATAATCAGAGTATACTGCATTACTTAAGAATATCTCGTCTAGTTACTTGTTACTCCACTGAAATAAGATCGATTCACAGCAGCTTGCCTGTGAGTGTGTGTGTGTGTGTGTGTGTACTCACCTAGTTGTACTCACCTAGTTGAGGTTGCAGGGGTCGAGTCCAAGCTCCTGGCCCCGCCTTTTCACTGGTCGCTGCTAGGTCACTCTTCCTGAACCGTGAGCTTTATCATACCTCTGCTTAAAGCTATGTATGAATCCTGCCTCCACTACATCGCTTCCCAAACTATTCCACTTCCTGACTACTCTGTGGCTGAAGAAATACTTCCTAACATCCCTGTGATTCATCTGTGTCTTCAACTTCCAACTGTGTCCCCTTGTTACTGGGTCCCATCTCTGGAACATCCTGTCTTTGTCCACCTTGTCAATTCCTCTAAGTATTTTGTATGTCGTTATCATGTCCCCCCTATCTCTCCTGTCCTCCAGTGTCGTCAGGTTGATTTCCCTTAACCTCTCCTCGTAGGACATACCTCTTAGCTCTGGGACTAGTCTTGTTGCAAACCTTTGCACTTTCTCTAGTTTCTTTACGTGCTTGGCTAGGTGTGGGTTCCAAACTGGTGCCGCATACTCCTGTATGGGCCTAACGTAGACGGTGTACAGGGTTCTGAACGATTCCTTATTAAGATGTCGGAATGCTGTTCTGAGGTTTAATAGGCGCCCATATGCTGCAACAGTTATTTGGTTGATGTGCGCTTCAGATGTGCCCGGTGTTATACTCACCCCAAGATCTTTCTCCTTTAGTGAGGTTCGCAGTCTCTGGCCCCCTAGACTGTATTCCGTCTGCGGTCTTCTTTGCCCTTCCCCAATCTTCATGACTTTGCACTTGGTGGGGTTGAACTCCAGGAACCAAATGCTGGATCAGGTCTGCAGCCTGTCCAGATCCCTTTGTAGTTCTACCTGGTCTTCGATCGAATGAATACTTCTCACCAACTTCAGGTCATCTGCAAACAGGGACACTTCGGAGTCTATTTCTTCCGTCATGTCGTTCACAAACACCAGAAACAGCACCTATGACTGACCCCTGTGGGACCCCACTGGTCACAGGCGCCCACTCTGACACCTCGCCACGTACCAATACTCGTTGCTGTCTTCCTGACAAGTATTCCGTGATCCATTGTAGTGCCTTCCTTGTTATCCCTGCTTGGTCCTCCAGTTTTTGCACTAACCTCTTGTGTGGAACTGTGTCAAACGCCTTCTTGCAGCCCAAGAAAATGCAATCCACCCACCCCTCTCTCTCTTGTCTTACTGCTGTCACCGTGTCATAGAACTCCAGTAGGTTTGTGACACAGGATTTCCCGTCCCTGAAACCATGTTGGCTGCTGTTGATGAGATCATTCCTTTCCGTGTGTGTGCGAGTGTGTGTGTGTGTGTGTGTGTGTGTGTGTGTGTGTGTGTGTGTGTGTGTGTGTGTGTGTGTGTGTGTGTGTGTGTGTGTGTATGTGTGTGTGTGTGTGTGTAGTTCAGTAACTAGTTTTGTTAATTTCATAAACATAACAACCAACAGTTTCCATGAAAATCAGAACACGATTTTCCACTTTTTTGTATCATATGTCCTTGATCATCATCGTCTCCCACTGACACAACATACACTGACACAACATACACTGACACAACATACACTGACACAACATACACTGACACAACATACACTGACACAACATACACTGACACAACATACACTGACACAACATACACTGACACAACATACACTGACACAACATTCACTGACACAACATACACTGACACAACATACACTGACACAACATACACTGACACAACATACTCAGACACAACGTACACTGACACAACATACTCAGACACAACATACACTGACACAACATACTCAGACACAACATACACTGACACAACATACTCAGACACAACATACACTGACACAACATACACTGACACAACATACACTGACACAACATACACTGACACAACATACACTGACACAACATACACTGACACAACATACACTGACACAACATACACTGACACAACATACACTGACACAACATACACTGACACAACATACACTGACACAACATACACTGACACAACATACACTGACACAACATACTCAGACACAACATACACTGACACAACATACACTGACACAACATACACTGACACAACATACACTGACACAACATACACTGACACAACATACACTGACACAACATACACTGACACAACATACACTGACACAACATACACTGACACAACATACACTGACACAACATACTCAGACACAACATACACTGACACAACATACACTGACACAACATACACTGACACAACATACACTGACACAACATACACTGACACAACATACACTGACACAACATACACTGATACAACATACACTGGCACAACATACACTGACACAACATACACTGACACAACATACACTGACACAACATACTCAGACACAACATACACTGACACAATATACACTGACACAACATACACTGACACAACATACTCAGACACAACATACACTGACACAATTTACACTGACACAACATACACTGACACAACATACACTGACACAACATACACTGACACAACATACACTGACACAACATACACTGACACAACATACACTGACACAACATACACTGACACAACATACACTGACACAACATACACTGACACAACATACACTGACACAACATGCACTGACACAACATACACTGACACAACATACACTGACACAACATACACTGACACAACATACACTGACACAACATACTCAGACACAACATACACTGACACAATATACACTGACACAACATACACTGACACAACATACTCAGACACAACATACACTGACAAAATTTACACTGACACAACATACACTGACACAACATACACTGACACAACATACACTGACACAACATACACTGACACAACATACACTTACACAACATACACTGACACAACATACACTGACACAACATACTCAGACACAACATACACTGACACAACATACACTGACACAACATACACTGACGCAATATACACTGACACAACATACACTGACACAACATACACTGACACAACATACACTGACACAACATACACTGACACAACATACACTGACACAACATACGCTGACACAACATACACTGACACAACATACACTGACACAACATACACTGACGCAACATACACTGACACAACATACACTGACACAACATACACTGACACAACATACACTGACACAACATACACTGACACAACATACACTGACACAACATACACTGACACAACATACGCACAACATGACACAACATACACTGACACAACATACACTGACACAACATACTCAGACACAACATACACTGACACAATATACACTGACACAACATACACTGACACAACATACTCAGACACAACATACACTGACACAATTTACACTGACACAACATACACTGACACAACATACACTGACACAACATACACTGACACAACGTACTCAGACACAACATACACTGACACAATTTACACTGACACAACATACACTGACACAACATACACTGACACAACATACACTGACACAACATACTCAGACACAACATACACTGACACAACATACACTGGCACAACATACACTGACACAACATACACTGACACAACATACACTGACACAACATACACTGACACAACATACACTGACATAACATACACTGACACAACATACGCTGACACAACATACACTGACACAACATACACTGACACAACATACACTGGCACAACATACACTGACACAACATACACTGACACAACATACACTGACACAACATACACTGACACAACATACACTGACACAACATACACTGACACAACATACGCTGACACAACATACACTGACACAACATACACTGACACAACATACTCAGACACAACATACACTGACACAATATACACTGACACAACATACACTGACACAACATACTCAGACACAACATACACTGACACAATTTACACTGACACAACATACACTGACACAACATACACTGACACAACATACACTGACACAACATACTCAGACACAAAATACACTGACACAATTTACACTGACACAACATACACTGACACAACATACACTGACACACCATACACTGACACAACATACTCAGACACAACATACACTGACACAACATACACTGGCACAACATACTCAGACACAACATACACTGACACAACATATACTGGCACAACATACACTGACACAACATATATAACGGGGCTTGTTTTGGTATTCTGGTAGCGGGGTGTGAATGATATACTTCTTCGGAGGCTTCTTTGTTTATTGTTAAGTCGTAGTGGGTTACACAGGCTTGTGTGTTTGTGCCCATGGCCCGGGCAGGGCCATGCCACGAGAGAGAGCTGAGAGGCCTTGTGTCTTGATGCCAGGCCGCTGTGTGAGTGAGAGCGAGGCAAGTCTGGGCATACTGAAGTGGCAAGGCCTATAGATGGCAGCACCAGCATGGCGCGAAATATGAACTAAGCTGGCAGACAGCATGGGCTGTCTGTGCAGACAGTACAGGCTGTCTACATACGCTCGGCCACCTACCGCGCGTCGTCCCGACGCGACAATACTGGTAGTAAAAGAAACTCGGTCTCTCTCTCGTAGGAACAGGGCACAGAACACAAAATAAAAACATATATATACATATGGACATGGAAAAAAAAACTTCCTACAGGGAGGGAAGAAAAAAACATGGGGTGTGCTAAACATCGTGGTCAAAGGCAATGAGCGTCGATGGGCATCACTGCACGACTTCCTGCGTCTGGACAGGTACTGCAACACGGGAGACATCGCTGCGGCTGAGCTGTGACGTAACAGGGTACGGTCTCCTCTGGAACGGTGAAGCAGACATCGTAGGAGTCGCTGCAGGTTTCACTCAACCTGAGGCACAACATGCTGGTGCCCTAGAGTGAGGCGTCGACAAAACTCGACAACTGGGCAGGACTTCTGGCAAGCGACTCAGGAGGACACTTCTCGACTGGTACTGTCGCTGGGTTGTCACTGCCGGCGAGCGTGGAGCGAGTTGTGGAGCGAGTCGTGGCAGAGACGACTGGGCGAAACATCTGGGAGTCGTAACATCATACACCAGACTGCAGTGAGAGAGCTAGCAGTCAAAGTGACGACATCTTTGTGCAGGCTGCTCACTGAAGCTTGTGACACGAGGCTGACACAGCGCCTGCCGACAGGCCTGGCTGCGGCTTGACGAGTATCATCTCTCGACAGTTGGAGTTATAGCAGAGGTTAGTCTAAGCGTCCCCAGACTTGTTTCTCTACATATAACTGCACTCTGAAGGTCTGGATGTGAAGTGAAACAAATCTCGATGGGAATCGTAGCAGGTACGATTCTACAGAACATCACGAGCGACGAGCATAAAAGCTTTCTGTACAAGAGGGCTCGGTCACTCGGGCTGTCTGATAGCTGTCAAACACACTGGTCACAAGGGTGTTAACACAGTGGTGCAACTCAAGGGTCTGACCACAGACCTCACTGGACACACGGAAAACTTACAAACACACCGCTGTACATACGGTACAACATGGCTTAACTAGCAAAAGATGCTTTTCTGTGCACAAAACTGACACTAAGACATATTAAAATGTGAGAACACTGACTGAGAGGAATTAATTAACACACGACATATATCTTCTCTCAATCTTCTCGACAATACTGAAATAATTACTAGAACACTCGATGGTGACATCATGTGATGTCAGGCGTGATGTCGCGAGGTGACGTCAGCAGCACTGTGACGTCAGCAGACATCTCGAGGTGACGTCAGCAGACATCTCGAGGTGACGTCAGGCAGACATCGTGAGGTGACGTCAGCAGACATCGTGACGTCATGAAGTCGGGCAGCATCGTGGGTGACGTCAGCAGACATCTCGAGGTGACGTCAGGCAGACATCGTGAGGTGACGTCAACAGACATCGTGACGTCATGAAGTCGGGCAGCATCGTGGGTGGCGTCGATGTGATGCGGGCAGCAGACCACAGCATGAGGCCTGGGACATCTGGTAACTCACGTGGCTTTGTAGGTCTACGTGACATCGCCCACACCCACATGACGTCGTAATCCACGTAGCTTCGAGTGGCCTCGGGCACTCAGATACACAGCACTGGCAATGAATTCATACGAAAAATAGCAGAAAACACAGCAGAGGGAGTGGGCAGTGGTGAGTGGTGTATGGTAGTGTAGTGAGCGCGAGTAGCGTGGGTGAGTGTATGGCAGGGCGGGCATCTGGCCATTCCTCCTCCTCCTCCACCCACAAACACGTGGAGAAGCTCACACTGGACGCAGAAATCACCACAAAACTCACCTCTGGCTTGCTGAAACAGCTGTGCTGAGCTGAACAACAACAGCAACATACAAGTGACGCTGAACATGTGACTTGAGAAACAGCGTGGGACACAGTAGTGTGGGACGCTGTAGCGTGGGGTCACTTACAATTCTCGGAGAATTTCGATAAATTTCGGCTGGATCCTGCTAGTACCTGTGTCTGGATGCTCAAACGTGCAGACACGACATCAGGATAACTCGTTGAGAGACGGATGCTTCTTGTGTAGGGTGATGAAGTGAAGATGACTTCATAACTCTCCCTCCTTCTCTCCAGGCAAACACAACTGCTGCGAGCACCGCTGTCACCATTTATAACGGGGTTGTTTTGGTAGTCTGGTAGCGGGGTGTGAATGATATACTTCTTCGGAGGCTTCTTTGTTTATTGTTAAGTCGTAGTGGGTTACACAGGCTTGTGTGTTTGTGCCCATGGCCCGGGCAGGGCCATGCCACGAGAGAGAGCTGAGAGGCCTTGTGTCTTGATGCCAGGCCGCTGTGTGAGTGAGAGCGAGGCAAGTCTGGGCATACTGAAGTGGCAAGGCCTATAGATGGCAGCACCAGCATGGCGCGAAATATGAACTAAGCTGGCAGACAGCATGGGCTGTCTGTGCAGACAGTAGAGGCTGTCTACACATACACTGACACAACATACACTGACACAACATACACTGACACAACATACACTGACACAACATACACTTACACAACATACACTGACACAACATACACTGACACAACATACACTGACACAACATACACTTACACAACATACACTGACACAACATACTCAGACACAACATACACTTACACAACATACACTGGCACAACATACACTGACACAACATACACTGACACAACATACACTGACACAACATACACTGACACAACATACACTGACACAACATACACTGACACAACATACACTGACACAACATACACTGACACAACATACACTGACACAACATACACTGACACAACATACTCAGACACAACATACACTGACACAAGATACACTTACACAACATACACTGACACAACATACACTGACACAATATACAATGACACAACATACACTGACACAACATACTCAGACACAACATACACTGACGCAATATACACTGACACAACATACACTGACACAACATACACTGACACAATATACACTGACACAACATACACTGACACAACATACTCAGACACAACATACACTGACACAACATACACTGACACAACATACACTGACACAACATACACTGACACAACATACACTGACACAACATACACTGACACAACATACTCAGACACAACATACACTGACACAACATACACTGACACAACATACACTGACACAACATACACTGACACAACATACACTGACACAACATACACTGACACAACATACACTGACACAACATACTCAGACACAACATACACTGACACAACATACTCAGACACAACATACACTGACACAATTTACACTGACACAACATACACTGATACAACTTACACTGACACAACATACACAGACACAACATACACTGACACAACATACACTGACACAACATACACTGACACAACATACACTGACACAACATACTCAGACACAACATACACTGACACAACATACACTGACACAACATACTCTGACACAACATACACTGACACAACATACACTGACACAACATACTCAGACACAACATACACTGACACAACATACACTGACATAACATACACTGACACAACATACACTGACACAACATACACTGACACAACATACTCAGACACAACATACACTGACACAACATACACTGACACAACATACACTGACATAACATACACTGACACAACATACACTGACACAACATACACTGACACAACATACTCAGACACAACATACACTGACACAACATACACTGACACAACATACACTGACACAACATTTGATTAACACAAGCCTATCCGATGTTATCCTGACGCCAAATGACTTCGAACAGGCGATAAATGACATGCCCATGCACTCTGCCCCAGGGCCAGACTCATGGAACTCTGTGTTCATCAAGAACTGCAAGAAGCCCCTATCACGAGCCTTTTCCATCCTATGGAGAGGGAGCATGGACACGGGGGTCGTCCCTCAGTTACTAAAAACAACAGACATAGCCCCACTCCACAAAGGGGGCAGTAAAGCAACAGCAAAGAACTACAGACCAATAGCACTAACATCCCATATCATAAAAATCTTTGAAAGGGTCCTAAGAAGCAAGATCACCACCCATCTAGAAACCCATCAGTTACACAACCCAGGGCAACATGGGTTTAGAACAGGTCGCTCCTGTCTGTCTCAACTACTGGATCACTACGACAAGGTCCTAAATGCACTAGAAGACAAAAAGAATGCAGATGTAATATATACAGACTTTGCAAAAGCCTTCGAGAAGTGTGACCATGGCGTAATAGCGCACAAAATGCGCGCTAAAGGAATAACAGGAAAAGTTGGTCGATGGATCTATAATTTCCTCACTAACAGAACACAGAGAGTAGTCGTCAACAGAGTAAAGTCCGAGGCAGCTACGGTGAAAAGCTCTGTTCCACAAGGCACAGTACTAGCTCCCATCTTGTTCCTCATCCTCATATCCGACATAGACAAGGATGTCAGCCACAGCACCGTGTCTTCCTTTGCAGATGACACCCGAATCTGCATGACAGTGTCTTCCATTGCAGACACTGCAAGGCTCCAGGCGGACATCAACCAAATCTTTCAGTGGGCTGCAGAAAACAATATGAAGTTCAACGATGAGAAATTTCAATTACTCAGATATGGTAAACATGAGGAAATTAAATCTTCATCAGAGTACAAAACAAATTCTGGCCACAAAATAGAGCGAAACACCAACGTCAAAGACCTGGGAGTGATTATGTCGGAGGATCTCACCTTCAAGGACCATAACATTGTATCAATCGCATCTGCTAGAAAAATGACAGGATGGATAATGAGAACCTTCAAAACTAGGGAGGCCAAGCCCATGATGACACTCTTCAGGTCACTTGTTCTATCTAGGCTGGAATATTGCTGCACTCTAACAGCACCTTTCAAGGCAGGTGAAATTGCCGACCTAGAAAATGTACAGAGAACTTTCACGGCGCGCATAACGGAGATAAAACACCTCAATTACTGGGAGCGCTTGAGGTTTCTAAACCTGTATTCCCTGGAACGCAGGAGGGAGAGATACATGATTATATACACCTGGAAAATCCTAGAGGGACTAGTACCGAACTTGCACACGAAAATCACTCACTACGAAAGCAAAAGACTTGGCAGACGATGCACCATCAATGAAAAGCAGGGGTGTCACTAGCACGTTAAGAGACCATACAATAAGTGTCACTGTTCAACAGCACACATACCAACAGACCCCTGACACACTGGACATACAGTTCTTGATCAGACACAACAACAGCCTACAGGCGCTGACACAAGGCCTGGTCACAGACCGGGCCGCGGGGGCGTTGACCCCCGAAACTCTCTCCAGGTAAACTCCAGGTAAACACTGACACAACATACACTGACACAACATACACTGACACAACATACACTGACACAACATACACTGACACAACATACTCAGACACAACATACACTGACACAAGATACACTTACACAACATACACTGACACAACATACACTGACACAATATACAATGACACAACATACACTGACACAACATACTCAGACACAACATACACTGACGCAATATACACTGACACAACATACACTGACACAACATACATTGACACAATATACACTGACACAACATACACTGACACAACATACTCAGACACAACATACACTGACACAACATACACTGACACAACATACACTGACACAACATACACTGACACAACATACACTGACACAACATACTCAGACACAACATACACTGACACAACATACACTGACACAAAATACACTGACACAACATACACTGACACAACATACACTGACACAACATACACTGACACAACATACACTGACCCAACATACTCAGACACAACATACACTGACACAACATACTCAGACACAACATACACTGACACAAATTACACTGATACAACATACACTGATACAACTTCCACTGACACAACATACACAGACACAACATACACTGACACAACATACACTGACACAACATACACTGACACAACATACACTGACACAACATACTCAGACACAACATACACTGACACAACATACACTGACACAACATACTCTGACACAACATACACTGACACAACATACACTGACACAACATACTCAGACACAACATACACTGACACAACATACACTGACACAACATACACTGACACAACATACACTGACACAACATACACTGACACAACATACACAGACACAACATACACTGACACAATATACACTGACACAACATACACTGACACAACATACACTGACACAACATACACTGACACAACATACACTGACACAACATACACACAACATACACTGACACAACATACACACAACATACACTGACACAACATACACTGACACAACATACACTGACACAACATACACTGACACAACATACACTGACACAACATACACTGACACAACATACACACAACATACACTGACACAACATACACTGACACAACATACACTGACACAACATACACTGACACAACATACACTGACACAACATACACTGACACAACATACACTGACACAACATACACTGACACAACATACACTGACACAACATACTCAGACACAACATACACTGACACAACATACTCAGACACAACATTCACTGACACAACATACACTGACACAACATACAACACAACATACACTGACACAACATACACACAACATACACTGACACAACATACACTGACACAACATACACTGACACAACATACACTGACACAACATACACTGACACAACATACACTGACACAACATACTGACACAACATACACTGACACTACACTGACACAACATACACTGACACAACATACACTGACACAACATACACTGACACAACATACACTGACACAACATACACTGACACAACATACACTGACACAACATACACTACACTGACACAACATACACTGACACAACATACACTGACACAACATACACTGACACAACATACACTGACATAACATACACTGACACAACATACACTGACACAACATACACTGACACAACATACTCAGACACAACATACCCTGACACAACATACACACAACATACACTGACATAACATACACTGACACAACATACACTGACACAACATACACTGACACAACATACACAGACACAACATACACTGACACAACATACACTGACACAACATACACTGACACAACATACACTGACACAACATACTCAGACACAACATACACTGACACAACATACACTGACACAACATACACTGACACAACGTACACTGACACAACATACACTGACACAACATACTCAGACACAACATACACTGACACAACATACTCAGACACAACATACACTGACACAACATACACTGACACAACATACACTGACACAACATACACTGACACAACATACTCAGACACAACATACACTGACACAACATACACTGACACAACATACACTGACACAACATACACTGACACAACATACACTGACACAACATACTCAGACACAACATACACTGACACAACATACACTGACACAACATACACTGACACAACATACACTGACACAACATACACTGACACAACATACACTGACACAACATACACTGACACAACATACACTGACACAACATACACTGACACAACATACACTGACACAACATACACTGACACAACATACACTGACACAACATACACACAACATACACTGACACAACATACACTGACACAACATACACTGACACAACATACACTGACACAACATACACTGACACAACATACACTGACACAACATACACTGACACAACATACACACAACATACACTGACACAACATACACTGACACAACATACACTGACACAACATACACTACACTGACACAACATACTCACAACATACACTGACACAACATACACTGACACAACATACACTGACACAACATACACTGACACAACATACACTGACATAACATACACTGACACAACATACACTGACACAACATACTCAGACACAACATACACTGACACAACATACAGACACAACATACACTGACACAACATACACTGACACAACATACACTGACACAACATACACTGACACAACATACACTGACACAACATACACTGACACAACATACACTGACACAACATACACTGACACAACATACACTGACACAACATACACTGACACAACATACACTGACACAACATACACTGACACAACATACACTGACACAACATACTCAGACACAACATACACTGACACAACATACTCAGACACAACATACACTGACACAACATACACTGACACAACATACACTGACACAACATACACTGACACAACATACACTGACACAACATACTCAGACACAACATACACTGACACAACATACTCAGACACAACATTCATTGACACAACATACACAACATACACTGACACAACATACACTGACACAACATACACTGACACAACATACACTGACACAACATACACTGACACAACATACACTGACACAACATACACTGACACAACATACACTGACACAACATACACTGACACAACATACACTGACACAACATACACTGACACAACATACACTGACACAACATACACTGACACAACATACACTGACACAACATACACTGACACAACATACACAGAACCAACATACTCAGACACAACATACACTGACACAACATACACTGACACAACATACACTGACACAACATACACTGACACAACATACTCAGACACAACATACACTGACACAAGATACACTTACACAACATACACTGACACAACATACACTGACACAATATACAATGACACAACATACACTGACACAACATACTCAGACACAACATACACTGACGCAATATACACTGACACAACATACACTGACACAACATACACTGACACAATATACACTGACACAACATACACTGACACAACATACTCAGACACAACATACACTGACACAACATACACTGACACAACATACACTGACACAACATACACTGACACAACATACACTGACACAACATACACTGACACAACATACTCAGACACAACATACACTGACACAACATACACTGACACAACATACACTGACACAACATACACTGACACAACATACTCAGACACAACATACACTGACACAACATACACTGACACAACATACACTGACACAACACTGACACAACATACAGACACAACATACACTGACACAACATACTCAGACACAACATACACTGACACAACATACACTGACACAACATACACTGACACAACATACACTGACACAACATACACAGACACAACATACACTGACACAACATACACTGACACAACATACACTGACACAACATACACTGACACAACATACTCAGACACAACATACACTGACACAACATACACTGACACAACATACACTGACACAACATACACTGACACAACATACACTGACACAACATACACTGACACAACATACACTGACACAACATACACTGACACAACATACACTGACACAACATACACTGACACAACATACACTGACACAACATACTCAGACACAACATACACTGACACAACATACACTGACACAACATACACTGACACAACATACACTGACACAACATACACTGACACAACATACACTGACACAACATACACTGACACAACATACTCAGACACAACATACACTGACACAACATACTCAGACACAACATACACTGACACAACATACACTGACACAACATACTCAGACACAACATACACTGACACAACATACACTGACACAACATACACTGTCACAACATACACTGACACAACATACACTGACACAACATACACTGATAACATACTGACACAACATACACTGACACAACATACACTCAGACACAACATACACTGACACAACATACTCAGACACAACATACACTGACACAACATACACACAACATACACTGACACAACATACACACACACAACATACACTGACACAATTTACACTGACACAACATACACTGACACAACATACACTGACACAACATACACTGACACAACATACACTGACACAACATACACTGACACAACATACACTGACACAACATACACTGACACAACATACTCAGACACAACATACACTGACACAACATACACTGACACAACATACACTGACACAACATACACTGACACAACATACACTGACACAACATACACTGACACAACATACACTGACACAACATACACTTACACAACATACACTGACACAACATACACTGACACAACATACACTGATGCAACATACACTGACACAGCTTACACTGACACAACGTACACTGACACAACATACACTGACACAACATACACTGACACAACATACACTGACACAACATACACTGACACAACATACACTGACACAACATACACTGACACAACATACACTGACACAACATACACTGACACAACATACACTGACACAACATACACTGACACAACATACACTGACACAACATACGCAGACACACACTCAGACACAACATACACTGACACAACATACACTGACACAACATACACTGACACAACATACACTGACACAACATACACAGACACAACATACACTGACACAACATACACTGACACAACATACACTGACACAACATACACTGACACAACATACACTGACACAACATACACTGACACAACATACTCAGACACAACATACACTGACACAACATACACTGGCACAACATACACTGACACAACATACACTGACACAACATACACTGACACAACATACACTGACACAACATACACTGACACAACATACACTGACACAACATACAGTTACACAACATACACTGACACAACATACACTTACACAACATACACTGACACAACATACACTGACACAACATACACTGACACAACATACACTTACACAACATACACTGACACAACATACACTGACACAAACACTGACACAACATACATACACTGACACAACATACACTGACACAACATACACTGACACAACATACACTGACACAACATACACTGACACAACATACACTGACACAACATACACTGACACAACATACACTGACACAACATACACACACAACATACACTGACACAACATACACTGACACAACATACACTGACACAACATACACAACATGACACAACATACACTGACACAACATACACTGACACAACATACACTGACACAACATACACTGACACAACATACACTGACAACAACATACACAACATACACTGACGCAACATACACTGACACAACATACACTGACACAACATACACTGACACAACATACACTGACACAACATACACTGACACAACATACACTGACACAACATACACTGACACAACATACACTGACACAACATACACTGACACAACATACACTGACACAACATACACTGACACAACATACACTGACACAACATACTCAGACACAACATACACTGACACAACATACACTGACACAACATACACTGACACAACATACACTGACACAACATACACTGACACAACATACACTGACACAACATACACTGACACAACATACTCTGACACAACATACACTGACACAACATACACAGACACAACATACACTGACACAACATACACTGACACAACATACACTGACACAACATACACTGACACAACATACACTGACACAACATACACTGACACAACATACACTGACACAACATACACTGACACAACATACACTGACACAACATACACTGACACAACATACACTGACACAACATACACTGACACAACATACACTGACACAACATACACTGACACAACATACACTGACACAACATACACTGACACAACATACACTGACACAACATACACTGACACAACATACACTGACACAACATACTCAGACACAACATACACTGACACAACATACACTGACACAACATACACTGACACAACATACACTGACACAACATACACTGACACAACATACACTGACACAACATACTCAGACACAACATACACTGACACAACATACACTGACACAACATACACTGACACAACATACACTGACACAACATACACTGACACAACATACACTGACACAACATACACAACATACACTGACACAACATACACTGACACAACATACACTGACAAAACATACACTGACACAACATACACTGACACAACATACACTGACACAACATACACTGACACAACATACACTGACACAACATACACTGACACAACAAACGCACACGAAACAAACACTGACACAACATACACTGACACAACATACACTGACACAACATACACTGACACAACATACACTGACACAACATACACTGACACAACATACACTGACACAACATACACTGACACAACATACACTGACACAACATACACTGACACAACATACACTGACACAACATACTCTGACACAACATACACTGACACAACATACACTGACACAACATACACTGACACAACATACACTGACACAACATACACTGACACAACATACACTGACACAACATACTCAGACACAACATACACTGACACAACATACACTGACACAACATACTCAGACACAACATACACTGACACAACATACACTGACACAACATACACTGACACAACATACTCAGACACAACATACACTGACACAACATACACTACACAACATACACTGACACAACATACACTGACACAACATACACTGACACAACATACACTGACACAACATACACTGACACAACATACTCAGACACAACATACACTGACACAACATACACTGACACAACATACACTGACACAACATACACTGACACAACATACACTGACACAACATACTCAGACACAACATACACTGACACAACATACACTGACACAACATACACTGACACAACATACACTGACACAACATACTCAGACACAACATACCTGACACAACATACACAACATACACTGACACAACATACACTGACACAACATACTCAGACACAACATACACTGACACAACATACTCAGACACAACATACACTGACACAACATACTCAGACACAACATACACTGACACAACATACACTGACACAACATACACTGACACAACATACACTGACACAACATACACTGACACAACATACACTGACACAACATACACTGACACAACATACTCAGACACAACATACACTGACACAACATACACTGACACAACATACTCAGACACAACATACACTGACACAACATACTCAGACACAACATACACTGACACAACATACACTGACACAACATACACTGACACAACATACACTGACACAACATACTCAGACACAACATACACTGACACAACATACTCAGACACAACATACACTGACACAACATACTCAGACACAACATACACTGACACAACATGCTCAGACACAACATACACTGACACAACATACACTGACACAACATACACTGACACAACATACACTAACACAACATACTCAGACACAACATACACTGACACAACATACTCAGACACAACATACACTGACACAACATACACTGACACAACATACACTGATGCAACATACACTGACACAACATACACTGACACAACATACACTGATGCAACATACACTGACACAACATACACTGACACAACATACACTGATGCAACATACACTGACACAACATACACTGACACAACATACACTGACACATACTCAGACACAACATACACTGACACAACATACACTGACACAACATACACTGATGCAACATACACTGACACAGCTTACACTGACACAACATACAGTGACACAACATACTCAGACACAACATACACTGACACAACATACACTGACACAACATACACTGACACAACATACACTGATGCAACATACACTGACACAACATACACTGACACAACATACACTGACACAACATACTCAGACACAACATACACTGACACAACATACACTGACACAACATACACTGACACAACATACACTGACACAACATACACTGACACAACATACACTGACACACCATACACTGACACAACATACACTGATGCAACATACACTGACACAACATACACTGACACAACATACACTGACACAACATACTCAGACACAACATACACTGACACAACATACACTGACACAACATACACTGACACAACATACACTGACACACCATACACTGACACAACATACACAGACACAACATACACAGACACAACTTACACTGACACATACACTGACACAACATACACAGACACAACTTACACTGACACATACACTGACACAACATACACTGACACAACATACACAGACACAACATACACAGACACAACATACACTGACACAACATACACTGAAACAACATACACAGACACAACATACACAACATGACACAACATACACTGACACAACATACACTGACACAACATACACTGACACAACATACACTGACACAACATACACTGACACAACATACACTGACACAACATACTCAGACACAACATACACTGACACAACATACTCAGACACAACATACACTGACACAACATACTCAGACACAACATACACTGACACAACATACACTGACACAACATACACTGACACAACATACACTGACACAACATACTCAGACACAACATACACTGACACAACATACACTGACACAACATACACTGACACAACATACACTGACACAACATACACTGACACAACATACACTGACACAACATACTCAGACACAACATACACAGACACAACATACACAGACACAACATACACTGACACAACATACTCAGACACAACATACACTGACACAACATACACTGACACAACATACACTGACAATATCTCCCAAGAGACGCAGCTTCTAGTGATTCATCTGTTATGTTTTTAACACACCAACCATCACCCATCGAGGTAGGATGACCCGAAAAAGAAAAAACACTTTCTCCGTCTTTCATTCAATCCATCATCTCTAGGGAAAGCCCTCAAGGCGGTAAAAACAAAGCAGCAACAGAGGTAATGGGAAAAAATAAGATTTGATCCAAGGAAAAGGGATGTAAACTCGTATCCTTAAGATGATGACCTTAACCAGCATCAAGGTACTCGAGTGAGGGGTGGAAGGTGGGCACCTTGCTTGTGAACACTTGGTCATACAACACGCAACTCCGTGTATCATTGCGCTGGTCACCTGACACACTGGTCACCTGACACACTGGTCACCTGACACACTGGTCACCTGACACAGTGGTCACCTGACACACTCGCTGCTGTAACTCAGTATTCTTCGAAATTTTCTCGTATTTTTCACCTTTATTAAACTGGACGTTGAGACGCTCTCAACCTGAGTGGGAAGACGTCGAGAGGTAGAGTCCTCGCAGCCATATTTCACAACCTATCAGCGAAGTCGTCGGAGCGAGTAATGTAGGTGCCAACATGTGACAAATGCCACGGTCCAGGTTCTCCGCAGTTTATATATATATATATATATATATATAAATATATATATATATATATATATATATATATATATATATATATATATATATATATATATATATATATATATATATATATATATATATATATATAAATTCCTTAAGGAGCTGGGAAAAAGACTCATCAGGGTAACTAGAGATCCCAGGGCAGCTAGTTTTCTGTTCCAGCGGCTCAGTGCGGCTGTTCAAAGGGGTAATGCCTGCTGTATTTTGGGCACACGCCCCATCTCTGAGGAGCTGGATGAGATTTTCGCCTTATAATCGGTGATACACACGTAACAACATGTACCTTATATGCCACCTTTATATCAACAATGTAACTCTTAAATCTTCTGTACCATATTATGTAATAAAATATTCCTATTGGTAAAAAAAAATATATTAAAAGATGGGGTGGTAGGGGAAGTGGAATATTCAAACGGCTTCAGGAAGAAATCCAAATATTCTTCCTTGAAGCCTTTTTATCCACTTCTCCGAGGCTATGGGTCCCACAATTTACACCAGAGGTGGACCCCATTATATATATATATATATATATATATATATATATATATATATATATATATATATATATATATATATATATATATATATATATATATATATATATATATATATATATATGTCGTGCCGAATAGGCAGAACTTGCGATCTTGGCTTAAATAGCAACGCTCATCTTGCCATATAGGACAAGTGAAAATTTGTGTATGCCATAATTTCGCCAAAATCATTCTGAACCTAACAAAAAAATATATTTCACTGTGTTTGCTTAGTATTAAATTATTGTAAACAAATCTAAAATATTTTTAGTTGAGTTAGGCTAAAATAAATTGTTCTTGTTATAATAAGGTTAGGTAAGTTTTCTAAGATCTTTTTGGTGCAAAATAATTTTTTTTTACATTAACTTTAATGAAAAAAATATATCTTTAAACGTATAAGAGAAAATTTTAGAAGGGACTTAATTTTAAATGAGTTCTTGCTAACTGACCAGTTTTACATATTCGGCACGGCATATATATATACATATATATATATATATATATATATATATATATATATATATATATATATATATATATATATATATATATATATATATATATATATATATATATATATATATATATATATATATATATATATATAAGTACCACCTCCACAACTGACTGGGGACCCACCGCCTCAGAGAAGAGAATAAACGTTCTTCAGGGAGAACTCTGGAGGTTTCTCCCCAGAGTTGTTTGAGTATTACCTTCTCCTTCCACCCACTATATGCTATGTTTGTGAACTTTATTCGAAAGCAAAATACATTAAAAAATATACAGTGAGAAGAAGAACATGAATAACATTTGAGAGGTTATACCTTAAATACTTTATCCAGCTTCCCGGTGATGGGCCATGTGACCAGAATACTGCAGGCGTTTACTTTCTGGATGGTAACACCGAGTCTCTGAAAAAGAAAGCTGGTCAGTCTGGTGTCCTTCGTGTTTATTATGAGTTTGTCACTCAACTCTTTAAATAATCTGTGCGCACACTTACCCCATGCTCCAAGGGTCTCCAGCCCTACTGGGGCGAAGTTATAGCATGGCGCTATAAGGAAATCTCCTGAATGTGGTGCTTTCCTAAGACATTGTTGAGCATTGTTAGGGCTATTATCTTCACCATGGGTCTGTCCCAGTGGGACTATTTGTGATCTCTGGGAGATGCTAGTCTGCTGCGCTTCTTTGATGAACAGTACCTACAGTACCTCTCAAGCGTTCAAGGACAATCTCCTTAACTAGTTCACTGGATGCAGTGCACCAGGACGGAAATGCATGAAGATGGATTCCATAAGCTGAAGGAATAATTTTCTTATATAAGAATTCAGAAGATCAAGTCTTCGACATCCTTGCGTTGAATGACCCACACGGTTTTAGCATATAACTTAAATATATAACAATAATACAAAACGCAATTAAACTGCGGAAGACTTTCACTGTAGTCCCGTACAAACAATCTGGCACTTTGATGTATAAAGTTAATTCCAAAAGTCAAAAACCATATGTATAAATATACCTAGGAATGTTATTGACTTAGTTGTTATATCAATGGAAATTGTTGTGGTCATCCTTTATATTAATTACGGTTTCAGCCGTATATTATTAACTTCCCTCATGCTGGTGAACAACTCTTGATCTAGGAAAATGGAGCTAACCTCACTCCTTTGGATCAAGCCTCGTAGCCTTATATCGCAGGCTCAGTCCTTCCCCAGGAATATTATCATTGCATTTTAACAGAATACCTGCAGTGATAAGATATAGGAATCAGAGTCTGCGTCTAACTAGTGAATGATGTCCATTTTGAAGCGAATGTAATGACTCATTCATTGATAACGACGCAAGTTACATCGTCTTCACCTAGGTAGACACAGTGTCCTAAATTGCTTACAATATTATACCGAAATCTTGACTATAAGCCACTGCGTTTACTATACTGTCCATATACATACACGCACACACACATACACGCACACACACACACACACACACACACACACACACACACACACACACACACACACACACACACACACACACACACACACATACAGACATACAGACAAGCAGGGATAACAGGGAAGGCACTACAATGGATCAGGGAATACTTGTCAGGAAGACAGCAGCGAGTCATGGTACGTGGCGAGGTGTCAGAGTGGGCACCTGTGGCCAGCGGGGTCCTAGGACCAGTGCTGTTTCTGGTATTTGTGAACATGACGGAAGGAATAGACTCAGAAGTGTCCCTGTTTGCAGATGACGTGAAGTTGATGAGAAGAATTCACTCGATCGAAAACCAGGCAGAACTACAAAGGAATCTGGACAGGCTGCAGACCTGGTCCAGCAATTGGCTCCTGAAGTTCAATCCCACCAAGTGCAAAGGCTTTAAAATTGTGGAAAGGCAAAGAAGACCGCAGACGGAGTACAGTCTAGGGGGCCAGAGACTACAAACATCACTCAAGGAAAAAGATCTTGGGGTGAGTATAACACCAGGCACATCTCCTGAAGCGCACGCACATCAACGAAATAAAGGCTGCAGCATATGGGCGCCTGGCAAACCTCAGAACAGCATTCCGACATCTTAATAAGGAATCGTTCAGGACTCTGTACACCGTGTACCAGTTTGGAACCCACACCTAGCCAAGCACGTAAAGAAGCTAGAGAAAGTGCAAAGGTTTGCAACAAGACTAGTCCCAGAGCTAAGAGGTATGCCCTACGAGGAGAGGTTAAGGGAAATCAACCTGACGACACTGGAGGACAGGAGAGATAGGGGGGACATGATAACGACATACAAATGCTGAGAAGAATTGACAAGGGGACAAAGACAGGATGTTCCAGAGATTGGACACAGTAACAAGGGGACACAGTTGGAAGTTGAAGACACAGTTGAATCACAGGGATGTTAGGAAGTATTTCTTCTGCCACAGAGTAGTCAGGGAGTGGAATAGTTTGGGAAGCGATGTAGTGGAGGCAGGATCCATACATAGCTTTAAGCAGAGGTATGATAAAGCTCACGGTTCAGGGGGAGTGACCTAGTAGCGACCAGTGAAGAGGCGGGGCCAGGAGCTCGGACTCGACCCCTGCAACCTCAACTAGGTGAGTACAACTAGGTGAGTACACACACAGACACACACACACACACACACACACACACACACACACACACACACACACACACACACACATACACACACACATACACACACACACACACACACACACACACACACACACACACACACACACACACACGGAATCACAGGGATGTTAGGAAGTATTTCTTCAGCCACAGAGTAGTCAGTAAGTGGAATAGTTTGGGAAGCGATGTAGTGGAGGCAGGACCCATACATAGCTTTAAGCAGAGGTATGATAAAGCTCACGGCTCAGGGAGAGTGACCTAGTAGCGATCAGTGAAGAGGCGGGGCCAGGAGCTCGGACTCGACCCCCGCAACCTCAACTAGGTGAAAGTACAACTAGGTGAGTACACACACACACACACACACACACACACACACACACACACACACACACACGTACATACTCACACACTATATATATATATATATATATATATATATATATATATATAGGTAGTAGGTTGGTAGACAGCAACCGCCCAGGGAGGTACTACCGTCCTGCCAAGTGAGTGTAAAACGAAAGCCTGTAATTGTTTTACATGATGGTAGGATTGCTGGTGTCCTTTTTTCTGTCTCATGAACATGCAAGATTTCAGGTACGTCTTGCTACTTCTACTTACACTTAGGTCACACTACACATACATGTACAAGCACATATATACACACCCCTCTGGGTTTTCTTCTATTTTCTTTCTAGTTCTTATTCTTGTTTATTTCCTCTTATCTCCATGGGGAAGTGGAACAGAATTCTTCCTCCGTAAGCCATGCGTGTTGTAAGAGGCAACTAAAATGCCGGGAGCAAGGGGCTAGTAACCTCTTCTCCTGTATATATTACTAAATGTAAAAGGAGAAACTTTCGTTTTTCCTTTTGGGCCACCCCGCCTCGGTGGGATACGGCCGGTGTGTTGAAAGAAAGAATATATATATATATATATATATATATATATATATATATATAAATAAAAATATAAATATATATATATATATATATATATATATACATACATATATATATATATATATATATATATATATATATATATATATAAATATAAATATTAATATATATATATATATATATATATATATATATATATATATATATATATATATATATACATATATATATATATATATATATATATATATATATATATATATATATATATATATATATATATGTGTGTGTGTGTGTGTGTGTGTGTGTGTGTGTGTGTGTGTGTGTGTGTACTCACCTATTTGTGGTTGCAGGGGGCGAGTCATAGCTCCTGGCCCCGCCTCTTCGCTGATTGCTATTAGGTCCTCTCTCTCCCTTCCCCATGAGCTTTATCATACCTCGCCTTAAAACTATGTAGGGTTCCCGCCTCCACTACATCACTTTCTAGGCTATTTTCACGGCCTGACTACTCTATGACTGAAGAAATACTTCCTAATATCCCTTTGATTCATCTGAGTCTTCAGCTTCAAATTGTGACCTCTTGTGTCTGTGTCCCTTCTCTGGAACATCCCGTCTTTGTCCACCTTGTCTATTCCGCGCAGTATTTTATATGTCGTTATCATGTCTCCCCTGACCCTCCTGTCCTCCAGTGTCGTCAGGCCGATTTCCCTCAACCTTTCTTCGTAGGACACTCCCCTTAGCTCTGGGACTAGTCTTGTTGCAAACCTTTGCACTTTCTCTAATTTCTTGACGTGCTTGACTAGGTGTGGATTCCAAACTGGTGCTGCATACTCCAGTATGGGCCTGACGTAGAAGGTATACAGAGTCTTGAACGAATCCTTACTGAGGTATCGGAACGCTATCCGTAGGTTTACCAGGCGCCCGTATGCTGTTGCAGTTATCTGATTGATGTGCGCCTCAGGAGATATGCTCGGTGTTATACTCACCCCCAAATCTTTTACCTTGAGTGAGGTTTGCAGTCTTTGGCCATCTAAACTATATTGTGTCTGCGGTCTTCTTTTCCCTTCCCCAATCTTCATGACTTTGCATTTGGCAGGGTTAAACTCAAGGAGCCAGTTGCTGGACCAGGCTTGTAGCCTGTCCAGGCTGTGTATGTGTGTGTAACTGAATAATTATTTAAGTATGCATTAATTTTTGTAAGTTAAATGTTTGTTGATTTATGTGCTCATGTGTGTTATGGTAGCGGGACGCATCTCGTCATTGTTGATTCACGTTGAGTCTGTATACACAAAGGCTCAGATTTACACGAGGCGAGATCGTTTACTTGTCGGCATTGTGATCCTGTATTGACCAATGCTTGGTCTTGCTGTTGTTTCAAGGCATACAAACACACACACACACACAAACACACACACACACACACACACACACACACACACACACACACACACACACACACACACACACACACACACACACACACACACACACACACACACACACACACACACACACACACACACACACACACACACACACACACACACACACACACACACACACACACACACACACACACACACGCACACACACACACACATGAGGTATGATAAAGCTCATGGAGCAGGAGGAGAGAGGACCTCTTAGTGGTCAGTGAAGAGGCGGGGCCAGGAGATGAGTCTCGACCCCTGCAACCATAAATAGGTGAGTACACACACACATACACAGGAAGACAGCAATAACATGAATGACACTGCAGAGGATCAAAGAATACCTGACAGGAAGGAAACAACAAGTGATATTCCGCGACGACGCGTCAGAGTGGGCGCCTGTGACGAGCGGGATTCCATAAGGGTCAGTCCTATGACCGGTACTGTTTCTGGTATTTGTGAATGAAATATCGGAAGGGATAGACTCAGAGGTGTCCCTGTTTGCAGACGATATGAAGCTAATGAAGAGAATTCAAATGGATGAGGAACAGGTAGGACTACAAAGGGATCTGGACAGGCTGTAAGCCTGGTCCAGCAACTGGATCCAGGAGTTTAACCCCACCAGGTGCAAAGTCATGAAGATTACAGGCTAGGTGGCCACAGACTGCAAACCTCACTCAAGGAAAAGGATCTTGGGGTGAGTATCATACCGAGCACATCTCCTAAGACACACATCAACCAAACAACTTCTGCAGCATATGGGCGCCTAGCTAACCTAAGAATAGAGTTTCGACACCTGCTTAAGGAGTCATTCACGACACTGTACTCTGTGTATGTCGGGCCCATATAGGAGTATGCAGCACCAATATGGAACCCACACTTGGTCAAGCACGTCAAAAAATTAGACAAAGTGCAAAGGTTTGCAAAAAGACTAGTCCCGGAGCTAAGAGGTATGTACTTCGAGGAAAGGTCAAGGGAAATCAACCTGATGACACTGGAGGACAGGAGGGATAAAGGAGACATAATAACGACATCTCAGGTGAGTCACAGGGATGTTACGAAGGATTTCTTCAGTCACAGCGTTGTCAGGAAATGGGACAATCTGGAGAGTGATGTAGGGAAGGCAAGATCCATACATAGCTTTAAAGAGAGGTATGACATAGATCATGGAGCAAGGAGAAGTGGCCCTAGTACCGACCAGTGAAGAGGCGGTGCCAGGAGCTGTGACTCGACCTCTGCAACCACAAATAGGTGAGTACACACACATATTCCACCCCCCTTCTTACCCCAACCAACACCAACACCTTACACCCCCTGACTCGGGCAAGGATCAGGAATCCAGGAACCTTCAAACCGAAACTCAGTAACGAGAAAAGAAACTGAAGGTATGGTACACCAACGCAGATGGAATAAATAAGAATGAGAAGTGACACGAACGAATCATGTAGGCATCCCCCAGAAATTATAGCATTCACAGAGACAAAGCTTTTGGAGATGATAAGATACACAGTCTTCCTGAATTGCTATCAGATTTTGAGGAAAGACCAAGGGAACAGAGAAGGAGAAGCACTGCTCGTCATAAACCAGTGGAGTTTTGATGAGGTGAGAGAACTGGAGAGAGGAAAAGGAAGTAACCACATAGCAGACTCACTGAATACCGGGGGTCCCAAGGTGATGATAGCAGTCATGTACAACCCTCTGTTAAACAGCAAGAGAGAAAGACAAGAGTATGATGAAAATAACAGAGTAATGGTGGATGCACTAGCTGAGGTTGCCAGAGGGGTCCACAATGAGGAACATTAACCACAAGGAATTGACTGGGAGAACCTAGACCCACACAAGTGATCAGAAATGCGGAGGGTTAAGATACTGAAGGTGGTAATGAAGAATTTCAAGTGCCAACATGTTAAAGAAACAACAAGAGAGAGAGGAGAGGATGAACCAGCAAGGCTAGACCATGTATTCACCCTGAGTGGTTCTGACATATGGGGTATTACATGTGAAAGGCCCCTCCCTGTTAGCAATCAAGTGGTCCTGAGTTTCGAATACCTTGTGGAATTAACAGTGGAGAATGAAGCATCACAGGAAGGAGGTGAGAAGCCAAACTTCAAAAGAGGGGACTACATAGGCATGAGGCAAATCCTATACAAGGTGCAGTTGGAAAAGGAACTATAGGGAAAGAGAGTGAATTAGATGATGAAGTATGTGGCCAGTAAGTGGGGGGAGGAGTAAGAACAATAGCAACAGTGAGAAGACCAAAGCGAGCCACATACCCAGAGGTGTAGAGAGGCCGTAGTCAAATGTGCTAGAGCATGAAAAGTATAGAAGGCAAAGAACTCAGGAAAATAAGTAGCAGAGCCAAAGAGCCAGAACAAGTATGCATGGATAAGAAGGGAGGCTCAATGGTAATTTGAGAATGATAAAGCATCGAAAGCCAAATTATACTCAGAGTTGTTTTAAAGCCATTCAGGAGAAAGACAATGGTAAGAGACCAGATAATAAGGCTTAACTATGAGGGAGGGAAGCTCACAGGGAATGAGTATGAAGTCTGTGAAGAACTGATTATGAGATTTAAGGAGATATTCTCATAAGAGACAGAAAGGGTACCAGCAAACCAAAGCAGTAGAGTGCACCAGCAAGCGTTGGACACAATACACACAACTGGGGGAGGAGGTGAAGAAGTTACTGTAAGAGCTAGATACCTTGAAGACTGTCACACAAGATAATATCTCCCTGTTGTTCCTGAGAGAGGGAGCAGGGGCACTGCATGTACCACTAACAACAATCTTCAATAAGTCTAACGAAACAGAGCAGCTACCTGAGGTGTGCAAGACAGCAAATGTAGTCCAAATTTTTTTTTTTTAAGAAAAAATGAGATAGACAGGCAGCATTAAACTATAGACCAGTGTCACTGACATGTACAGTATATAAATTTTCGGAGAAGATTTTCAGGAGAAGATTGGTGGAGCACATAGACAGGAGTGGGTTCATACCTGACAACTAGCAAGGATTTAGTGACGTAAGATCCTGTGTCACAAACCTGATGGAGTTCTACGACAAGATAATAGAAGTGAGACAGGAGAGAGAGAGAGGGGAAGGGATGGGTAGATTGCATTTTTTTGGTCTATTAGAAGGCTTTTGACACTGTACCGCGTAACAGACTTCTACAAAAGCTAGAGCTGCAGGCAGGAATAATAGTAAAACCATTACAATGGATCAAGGCATATCTTACAGGAAGTAAACATCAAGTGATGGTCGGTAACAGGACGCTGCAGTGGGTGTATGAGATGAGTGTGTTCCACAAGAGTCGGTCCTAGGGCCAATGTTGTTTTTTGTATATGTGAATGACATGACAGAAGAGATAGAATCAGAGGTGTCCCTGTTTGCAGACGACGTGAAACTAATGAGGAAAATACAGCCAGACGAGGAGCAGGAAAAGCGACAAATAAATCTACACAGGCTCCAGACCTGGTCCAATAAATGCTCCAGGAGTTTAACCCCACGAAGTGGAAAGTAATGAAGCATGGGGAAGGACAAAGAAGACCACAGACAGAGTACAGGCTCGGGGGGTCAAAGAATGAAAACCTCAATCAAAGAGAAGGCCCATGGGGTGAGTATCATACCGAGCATATCACCTGATGCGCACATCAACCAAATAACTGCTGCAGCAAATACGGGTCTGGCAAATCTAAGAATAGCTTTTCGACATCTATGGATTCATTCACGACTCTATACACTATGTATTTCGGGTATATTGGAGTATACAGCACCAGTAAGGAACCCACCTCATTGTCAAGCAAGTCAAGAAACTGGAAGCTGTGCAGAGGCCTGCAACAAGAATAGTCCCGGAGCTAAGGGATATATCCTATGAGGAAAGGTTAAAGGAACTCAACCTGATGACACTGAAAGACAGGAACCTGATGACACTGAAAGACAGGACTAGGGGAAATATGATAATGACATACAAAATATTGAGAGGAATTGACACTGTAAACAGGGACATAATGTTTCAGAGATGGGAATAGGAAGAAGACAGCAAACACAGATGGAAGCCGAAAACTCAGATGAATCATAGGAATGTTAGGAAGTATTTTTCGTTCCTGAGAGTTGCCAGGATGTGGAACAATCTGGAGAGTGAAGTGGTAGAGGCGAAATACATATATAACTTTAAGGCTCTTGAAGCCTGGAGAGAGAGAACCTTGTAGCGACCAGGAAAGAGGCGGAACCAGGAGCTGTGAATCCATATCTGCAACCACATATTGGTGAGTACTCACACACACACTACATTTTTCTGTTTTGAAATTCCCGACCTTACCATCACCTTGTGTCTTCTGTTTAGTGTCAATTGCTTTTCAGTAGTCCAAGAAAATACAGTTTACCCAACCTCATCTTTCTTCCTTGATCTCTACTATTTTGACATAGAGCTCCAGTAGATATTTGAAGTAGCACTTTCCTTCTCAAAATCAATTCTGTTTTTCTGTGACGAAGTCCTTGTCTAGGCGCCCAGCTGACATTTACCTGATTATCGTCTCCAATACTATAGACAGTACACTTGCTGACAGTTTTCCATCTGTCCTGCACTCGCACTGCTTCTCTTGATTTGCAATAGATATTTGACATGGGTTTACACAATACAATACTTTTGCTCCTCCATGTAGTATCCTTGGTGGTATTACGTACCATCAAGGATACTGTTTCTTAATATCTCCAGTTTTTAGTACCCCATTACATCATCAACTGATTTGTGGTTGTTATCCAATTTCTGTTCGTTGGCCCTTTTGTCTCTGCTTTTTAGCTCCATCTGTCGTTTCAGTGATTACCTCATTGAATCCTCTGATATATTTCTCGATATATTTCATTGGTATGGAATGCATAAATTCCTTGAATCAAGCCTGAATGTCTTCCATTCCCTCCAAACACTGTTTGACTCCCTACGGGTTTAACGCTCCCTCCAATAATAATAATAATTATCATAGTTCCTCTTAATTAAGTCATTTACTGTGAGTGCTCTTCTTTTCTCTTTCTAGTCTTCTTACCTTGTCTCACATTTATCTTTCTTACATGGTTCTGGTTTGGCTTTTACTGTTATGCTATTATCGAACTTCAGCAATCCTTCGTTTATTTTCTATTCTTCCACAGTCAATCATAGCTCTTCTTACTTTTCTACTCTCTGTTGTCCTCGATGTTCTGTAGTTTTCTATGCCCCTTTTCTCCTTACTTTGGCCTCTCTGTAGCCGATTAAGCCAAAAGCTCAATTTGTTTGGTATGAACCTTCCTGTAGCTTCCTGGTACATTCTGGGTAGGTCCTGCATCACCTCGTGGGATGTCTGCCCATTTTATTTTATAGCCCACTGGATTACGTTTTACAGTATGACATTATTTGTCTCTTGTCGGTCTTAACTCCCATTTCCACCAAGTACTGTAGGCTTAGCAGTGTAGTTTCTGGCCTATAATGATAGTTCTTAATCTATTTCTCCAATATCAAATTCGCTAAATTAGAAAACCAAAGCCAGTCTTGCTGGTTTATCCATTCCTCGCATTTTTATGGTTTCTTCGACACGTTGAGTCATGAAATGTTTATTAACTATTTCCATCTGTTTCAATTAACATGTTTCTAAACTCCTTCTGATGATGATCTCAGTTCCCCAAGTCGGTTTTCCTGTGACTGAAATTCCCAATGATCAACATCTTTGTGTTTGCTTTGTTTTCTCCAAGATGTGCAATGTGTCTGTCAATCTTATATTCCTGTCTCAGTCTACTGTGTTCACTGGGGGTTGTAAATTCTTGCCACTGTTAACCTTGAATCCCCTGGTCATTAATTATCCTACTACATATTCAGTGAATGCAAGAGCTTTTCCAGAGTCTAATATTGTCAGAGAAACTGACTATGGAAGGAGAAGCGAGGAAAGTAAACTCTGATCCGAGGTCTCCAGCCAGATTCAAAATGTTGTTAAAATATAAACACTATTTGCAGAGTAATAGTCTATGTTTTCATCCAGAATAAAGTGGAAGTGTTGGACGAGGATCCAGTGGATCCCAGAACAAGAAGTAAGACTTATGATCTGACGTTTTTTTTTTCTTTCATCTTTCCTGGGAATGGAAGTTTTTTTAGGGCCGGATATCTCATCTCATGCAACAAGTTGAGAAATTGCTCACCAAAATACTTATAACCATTGTCAGGGGTGAAAAATTCAACGTTTCCTACGTTTTTACATACATTTGGTAGAATTTATGGCCAGCGGCTGACAGCAGAGAAATTCGTTGTTGTTGGGAAATATCGCCCGGGAATTCCCTAACGCGCCGTTTATATATATTTTTTTCGATTTGGTTCTTGTTATACGCATTTTTTTGTTAATTTCTGCTACTTCAGCTCTCCTCACAAAAGTCTGATATTTTTTTTTATCGCTGGGTTTACAATTCACGTCCAAGACAGGACAAAAATAGTTACTCATAGTTAGACTGTTATCATTAATGAACTGACAATGATTTAATATTTTTTCTTGATGACATTCTTCTAACCATCACTACTATCTCTCTCTCTCTCTCTCTCTCTCTCTCTCTCTCTCTCTCTCTCTCTCTCTCTCTCTCTCTCTCTCTCTCTCTCTCTCTCTCTCTCTCTCTCTCTCTCACTCTCTCTCTCTCTCTCTCTCTCACTCTCTCACTCTCTTACTCTCTCTCCCCTCTCTCACACACACAGCTTGCTATCCTACATTTATCATTTATTGCATAATTCTTTATTATTTATTATGAATATTTTATAGGGTGACTGCTGTCCACAAGACTGATACGGAGTGACTTGTCCGCAGGACTATTATGGGGTGACTGTTGTCCACAGGACTATTATGGGGTGACTGTTGTCCACAGGACTATTATGGGGTGACTGCTGCCCTCAGGATTAGTATGGGGTGATTGCTGCTCACAGGACTGGTATTGGGTAACTGCTGCCTACAGGATTGGTATGGGGTGACTGCTGCCCACAAGACTGGTATGGAATGCATAAATTCTTTCAGAGAAATACACAGTGTTCTCGCTTTTACATTCAGTGGGCGTATATTAAAATACTATGAACAAGACTATTGTTTTTTCTGCTTCACAGTTTTATACACTTATCTGCGTGACTGGTATTTGGGATGTATCGTGATCGATACAGTAGTGATAAAGGGGAAACTAAGCTTGTTGAGTATCATCGACACTTTAAGTACTGTGTGAGTAAAAGTTCTTTCAAGATTTACAGAGGAACACACAACATAATGATAGGCTTTAGTAAGTTTAATAGAGAAACACACAGGACTATGACTGGCTTCATTAAGCTCTACAAAGGGACACAAAACACTTACTGAGCAGCATCAAGTACTTATTAGAACTCGTAATCAAAGAATACATTTTAAAATAAAGTCTGTCTCTTCCACAGCGTCAGTGAGAAAGTTCATCCAGGAGCGTACTGAACATTACACGCGAACTTCCCGCAGAGTTTCAGTGATTCTCATATATTTTTTAACTGTTATGTTTGTCATTAAACATAAAAAGCTTAAAAGTTCTTCTGCTATCTTCCTTTCTCTTGTCTGTGTACTTGTGTGTATTTTTTGTGCTAATATTTGCTTGTGTGTGAGACAGAGAGAGAGAGAGAGAGAGAGAGAGAGAGAGAGAGAGAGAGAGAGAGAGAGAGAGAGAGAGAGAGAGAGAGAGAGAGAGAGAGAGAGAGAAAGAGAGAGAGAAGGCAGAGCCTTCAACATAGGAGGGATGTGGGTGGCCTTACTGTTATGTACAAGGCCAATATTGTCAAAATACCACACTTGGATCCACTTCGAGGACAGCGTGAAACAAACTTTTATGCCACAAGACGGGCAGAAAGCAACAACTTCACTCTGGCTGTACCCTTCTCCAGAACATCACTCCATCTGAGATCATACATACCCAGGATGACTCGAGTATGGAACACATTCGTACAGCATAATGATGTCAACGAGATAAAGTCAGTTGATCAAATGAAAATGCTGGCCCACAGATGGCTCCAACTTCATCCTGTCCCGTACTTGTATGTCTCATAACAATAAAAATGCTTTCAAATGAGCTGATGTAGGTAACAGCTCTTAGCTTGCCAATAAAGTTAGGAATCCTTAACCTGTAAATAGCTTGTCAATGAAGCTAGGGATCCTTAACCTTGTCAAACCCTGTGTAAAAAAAAAAAAAAAAAAAAAAAAAAAAAAAAAAAAAAAAAAAAAAAAAAAAAAAAAAAAAAAAAAAAGCTTCCACATGTGACGCAAGAATCTGCAGCCAACAGGAGCTCATCAGGTCCAGGAGGCTCAGTCACTCTCAGTCTGGTATATGGAACGAAGCATTAAAAAAAAGTGTGACGATCAGAATGGAAGAACGAAAAGCAAAACCAAAAAAAAGGTGAATATCTTTTGAAACCATTGGGGTAAAGCTGCACAGGAATGATAAAAATGTATTAAGGAATCTGGTGAAGGCGAAAACTAAAATGCGGTGGATGCAAAACTGGAAATATAGTGTTGTCGACACTGTGTGGGTGTGCCAAGTATTGTCTTTTATTGCAGCAGTGAGCAACACTTTAAAAGAAGTTGTGAAGTACGAATATTTTATTTTGTGGGACGCGACTCTTTTTTTTTTTGAAGAGATTAAGGAATAAAAATCTTAGAGGTGGTAAAAAGGAAATAAACACTGAACTGGTGGGATTTGAACCCATGACAGTGGAAAGCTTTTATGAGATAGTTAACTCATATGTCCAAGAAAGAAATGGTGATAGATCTGTAAAGAGAGTGAATAAATCTAATATATGGAAGAAAGACACTTATGTACTGCTCAGGATATTTAATATAGGAAATATTTCGTCAAGAGTGGCTTCTACAGTCCTAATTAGGACTGAAGAAGTCACTCTTGGCGAAAAGCTTCGTTTAATAAATGTTCTGAACTGTACATAATTGTCTTTTTCCATATCTTGTCGGTATCACAACGCCATTTCTCGAATCTGACGGAGGTTTAGTGGTGAATGAGGAACATTAGTAGACTGGGTGTGATAGACGTGTTAATAAACTGGGCTATGGTCACCCCGGGTGTCTCCTGGGTTATACACATATATTGTCTGGTTGTGAGATAGAATTGAGATTTTCAAAGCTACGTTGGCAAGGTACCGTTCATTCTTTCTGAAATTGTCAGGAGGAAAGAAGCAGTTTAGTGGATGTGCTGGCACTGCCTGTGGCCTCCTGGAGAGGCGGATAAGGAATATAAAGAGTAAGTGATGGGGATATTTTCTTTGTGACACACTGCCTTGGAGGACAAACAGAGGACAAGCTAAATAATCAAAATTCTTCCGTTAGTAATAATAAAATTTATTGTACGTATAATAATAATAATAATAATAATAATAATAATAATAATAATAATAATAATAATAATAATAATAATAATAATAATATTAATATTAATAATAATAATAACTATTAATTAATGCAACATTTTGTATATATTATTAGTAGAGAGAGAGAGAGAGAGAGAGAGAGAGAGAGAGAGAGAGAGAGAGAGAGAGAGAATTGCAGGCTTTACGCTGTCTCCTCAGTGATTACCATCATGGTATATCTCTAAGGATAGTTCTCAATGGAACGGAATCAGCAAGACATACAATTGGGGCAAGTGTTCCACAAGGAAGTGTGCTGGGACCATTGTTACGGAATATCTACTTCAATGACTTTCTTCATCTCATCCCAGAATCTCATGCATATGCAGACGATTGTACACTGACATTCACTTATCCAAGAGAAGAAACCCCAGCTGCTCTAAGCTACATCAATCACCAATAAAAGCTATATTAGCTTGGGGAAGTAGATGGCATATAACACTTGCACCTGAGAAAACCCAAATGATGATGGTCTCTAGGCACCATGATGGTAATGCCGGTGCAGTAGCAAGGATGAATGGGAGGGTGTTGGTACCTGGGGAAGAAGTTGATATCCTTTGGATGAAATTTGGCTCCAAACTGACCATGAAGAACCACGTTGTAAATCTTGCAAACAAGGCAGCGAGGAAGCTTGCAGCCCTTCGCCGTATCTTGCATCTGCTTGACAGTAGAGGTTGCAAGATTCTGTACGAGGCACAAGTACGCTCACATCTTGAGTATGCTCCACTTTCTTGGTTTGCCTGCCCTCCCTCCTTTCGTCTGCGACTGCTTGACAGAGTAGAGAATAGAGCAAGACGTCTCATCTCTCGTCTCGACCAATCCTGGATAGATCTGTCATTTCAGCAGAGCCTTCAGCATAGGAGGGATGTGGGTGGCCTTACTGTTATGTACTAGGACATTATTGTTAAAGTACCACACTTGGATCCACTTCGAGGACAGCGTAAAGCAAGCTTCTGTACCACAAGACGGGAAGAAAGCAGCAACTCCAGAACATCTCTGCATCTGAGATCATTTATCCCCATGATGACTCAAGTATGAAACACATTCGTACAGCATTATGATGTCAACGAGATAAAGTCAGTTGATCAGATGAAAATGCTGGCCCACAGATGGCTCCAACTTCATTCTGCTCCCTACTTGTATGTTTCATAACAATAAAAATTCTTTCAAATGAGCTGATGTAGGTAACAGCTCTTAGCTTGTCAAAAAAGTTAGGAATTTTTAACCTGTAAATAGCTTGTCAATAAAGCTAGGGATCCTAACCTTGTCAAACCCTGTGTAAGAGAGAGAGAGAGAGAGAGAGAGAGAGAGAGAGAGAGAGAGAGAGAGAGAGAGAGAGAGGATATGGGGTGCACAGTAATCTTGAAAATTTATAAAAAAAATCATCACTCACATCATCACCATCTTGCCAGAAACGTGCAGAAATTATAGCTCAGTTGCCCCTCCAAACTGTAATTTCCCCACATATAGGAATACAGGAGGTAGGAATATAGTGCGTGCACTATATTCCTACCTCCAGAACCGGCTAACCAGTTTCCCCAGAATCCCTTCATAAATGTTATCTTGCTCACTCCCAAAGCCCATCAAGTCATAAAATCCACTTGCCTCCACTCATTCCTAATTCGCTCACACACGCCTGTTATATGTCCAAGCCCCTCTCATACAAAATCTTTACCCCTCTTCCTCCAACCATTCCTAGGTCGACCCCTACACCTCCTTACCTCCACTGTTGATTTAAATACTCTCCAAACCATCCTGTTTTGCTCCATCCTCTCTAAAAGTCCTGACCACATCAATAACATCTCCTCAGCCTCTGGATAATACTCCTACTAATCCTGCACATCGTAATCTCCAAACAACGAATTCTCAACCTAATTTTCATACTACACATTACCCTCAGACAACGTCTCCACTGCCTCCAGTCTTCTCCTCACTGCAATGCTGATATGCAATTTAAATAACCCTAGCGTAGTCGAAATTCTCCAAACCTATCAAACCACAAAAAAAAAAAATGAGTGTAGTCACTCCTATACCTTATTACATATTTTTCAATATACGACACACGTCTTAATTTTCCATGCGATCTGTTTGTGCTCCTTCATTGCCATGATAGAAAATAATCTTGTTCTATGTCCTGCAGGGCATTCTTCGGATCACTTGCGGGGAATCATAATTAAAGAGTCACAGCTTGTTTAAGGTCACCACTGTTGTCGTAGGGCTCCTGAATAACAATCTCTTACGGAACCACAGTATCAAAAGTAATGTGAACGTCAGCCAGCAACAGGGAAGCTATCAACCAAATGTCAGAAGTACGACTTGATCCTGGCATCTGCTGTCAGGTCACCACAAACAGACGACCTATAAACTATCCCCCTTAGTCTAGAATATCGCGTTCGACAGTGCGCAACCACAAGAAGATTGGCCGAAATTGTGTTCATTTCTCCCTCTCTTTGCCCCTGAGCGATTAAGGTACTCAAGTTTTTAATTATAACATCTCAAAAATGTTCCCGAAAAGGTCCAACAGAAAGTTGAGAAAATTTTGTCATGACAATGATGAAGCACAAGGCCATCCACCGGACAATTAAGGAATGTCATAAATAGTGTAATGTGCAATAAAGTAAGAACATTGCAATTAAACGGTGGTATAATTTCAAGCATCCTTCAGTGTTCTCCGCAGAAATGTTAATAACATAATGTCACTGCTTTTATAAGGGGTAACAAGACAAAGTGGTCGTCTTGTACATACATTTACACACATATACACATATAAAACGACATAAAATACTGAAAGGAATCTACAAGGTGAACAGAGACAAGATGTTCCAGAGATGGGACACAACAACAAAATGTCACAGTTGAAAGTTAAATATTCAAATAAATCACAAGGATGTTAGGAAGTATTTCTTCAGTCACAGAGTTGTCAGAAAGTGGAATAGTCTGGGAAGTGATGTAGTAGAGGCAGGATCCATACATAGCTCTAAGAAGAGGTATAATAAAGCTCATGGAACAGGAAGAGTGACCTAGCAGCGACCAGCGAAGAGGCGGGGCCAGGAGATGTGACTTCGCCCCTGCAACCACAACTAGGTGAGTACACACAAACACACACACACACACATGGGTTTTATATATATATATATATATATATATATATATATATATATATATATATATATATATATATATACATATATATATATATATATATATATATATATATATATATATATATATATATATATATATATATATATATATATATATATATATATATATATATATATATATATATATATAAACCCGGCCGTTTCCCACCAAGGTAAGGTGGCCTGAAAAAGATAAACTTTCATCATCATTCACTCCATCATTGTCTTGCCAAAGGCGTGCTTACACTACAGTTATCAAACAGCAACATTAACACCCCTCCTTCAGAGTGCAGGCACTGTACTTCCCATATCCAGGACTCAAGTCCGGCCTGCCGGTTTCCTTGAATCACTTCATAAATGTTACTTTGCTCACACTCCAACAGCACGTCAAGAATTAAAAACCATTTGTCTCCATTCATTCGTATCAAATACGGTTATGCAGGTTTGCTGGAAGTCCAAGCCCCTCGAACACCAAACCTCTTTTACCCCCTCCCTCCAACCTTTCCTAGGGCGACCCTTACCCCACCTTCCCTCAGCTACAGCATTATACACTCTGGAAGTCATTCAGTTTTGTTCCATCCTCGCTACATGTCCGAACCACCTCAACAACCCCTTCTCAGCACCCTGGATAATAGTTTTGGTAATCCAGCACCTCCTCCTAATTTCCAGACTACGAATTTTCTGCATTACATTCACACCACACATTGCCCTCAGACATGACATCTCCACTGCCTCCTGCCTTCTCCTTGTTGCAACATTCATCATCCATGCTTGAAACCCATATAAGAGTGTTGGTATAACTATACTCTCATACATTCCCTTTTATGCTTCCAAGGACAAAGCTCTTTGTCTCCACAGATTCCTCATGAATTCTAAATTCACCTCATTCTTCTTAGACCCATCTGCTGACACGTCCACTCCCAAATATCTGAATACATTCACCTCCTCCACACACTCTCCCTCCAATCTGATATCCAGTCTTTCGTCACCCAATCTTTTTGTTATCCTCGTCACCTAACTCTTTCCTATATTCACTTTTAAATTTCTTCGTTTACATACCCTACCAAACTCATCGACCAACCTCTGCAACTTCTCTTCACAATCTCCCAAAAGCAGTGTCATCAGCAAAGAGCATCTATGACTACTCCCACTTTGTGATAGATTCTTTATCTTCTAACCCCACACCTCTTCCCAAGTCCAGCGCATTCATTTCTCTTACAACCTCATTGTGAAGGCTTACTCAGCCCTGTAACAACTTCAGTCAGTATTACTAAGGCTGGCTCCTCCTCAGGAAAATTAATGTATAGAAAAAGAATAAAAACTGACAAACATAAACACTTTATTATTTAGAAAATATAAAATATAAAACACTTAAATATGAAATATTGATCCTACATTAAAGAAAATGAAAAATGAAAAATAAAATGATATCTGAATTCAACGCTAATATATATAAAACTTGGGTGTCTGGTGTTGGTGACACTGCGTGTTGTTGAAATCGTAGCCGCTGCTGATGATGAAGGGGGGGGGAGTCGCAGGTGTTGGTTACAAGCCAGTGGCTAGTTCTTCACAGTATAGCCGTGATTAATCTTTCCAGATGACAGGAAAGCAGGTTTTTTTTCCACTGCAATGATGAGGGGTTATATCCTGCTACTTGCATACACAAACAGGCAAGTGGATCAGAATTTGGGACATCTCAGAACGTTAGTCCGTCTCCTTCAATTCTACTCGTTGATTGGCAGGTGACCCTCTCTGTCATCCAAGCTGGAAAGATAGACAGGTTACCCACTGCTTAAGAAATCACTCTCCATGATAAGTACAATACCTAAAAGACGTGATGATTATTACAACAGTCAACTTAGAGCAAGACTGAAAGGACTAAGTTTATTATTGGTCAAAAGTGAAGCTTTCAACCAATAAATCCACTATAATACAAGGCAGGCATGTACTTACAGTAGTGCTGGGAGCTGAGTCTAGTGATTACTGTTTGGACCGGAGCCCCACACGTCACCTTTCGGGGGGGGGAGAAGGAGGGGAAGGGATAGCAGGAGCTAGACTTACCTTACCTTAACAAGTAGCCGGCAAGCAAACTATCACTTTCGGGGAGGGGGAAAAAGAAGGAGGGGGGGGGGAATAGCGGGAGCTGGACTTACCCTACCTTAACAAGTAGCCGGCATTGAAACTATTGTTACTATATACTCCATCGCTACTCCTATCTATTGAACTTTTCCCTCACACTCCCCCATACCAAGACTTATAGTCAAGGAGTATAAGAAGAATAGGCGAGGAAAAAGTTCTAACTTGTGGAAGTCGTGTAAGGCAACAAATCTTCTACTGTCAGAGAAATAATTGGATGAACCATTGATATACACAATATGGAATTTAAAAGCCTGAAGTGCCAATGTCCACCTCAAGAAGCGACTGTTGGTTCCCTTAAAAGTTTCTAGGTATATCTAAGGTTTGTGGTCCGTTTCTAAAATGAATTCTTTTCCCAGCAAATAAAATTTAAGTTTGGAGATACCCCACACAAGGGCCAAACATTCCTTTTCTATGGTTGAGTATCTCGTTTCTGCGGGAAGGAGTTTCCGGCTTAGGAAGCATACAGGGAAGGGAGTACCATCATGGTATTGTAGTAACACCACACCTAAGCCAGTATTGGAGGCATCAGTTCTTAAACAAAATGTTTTATTAATATCTGGAATCTTAAGTATATGGTCTTTCGAAAGGATACTTTTAATCTCATTAAACTTTTCCAGAGCTACGTCGGACAGTTCAAGAGGTTCCTTCACAGACTTTTTAAGGAAGTCGGATAAGATGCCTGTAAGATCAGTAAGGTTCGGGATAAACCGTGCATAAAAATTTACAGAACCAAGAAAGCTACGCATGAGCTTCTTGGTTTTGGGGAATTTAAATTCTAATAAAGCTTTGATCTTACTGGGGAGAGGCTGCAGAGAGTTATTAGAAAGTATCAGTCCAAGATATCTAATCTTGTTATACCCAAGGAAGCATTTCTTCGGCTTGGCATTGAGGCCATGTGAGTGTAACCTACGCAAAACTGATGTTAATGTTTGGATATGTTCGCCCCACGTGGATGTCATTACGTAAATGTTATCAAAATAAACTGAAACATTTGGCATATTACCCAAGACCTTTCTCATCAGTCTCACGTAGGTAGCACAGGCAGTTACCAAACCGAAGGGCATAGTTCTATGTTGCATCAGTCCTTGGTGTGTAGGAAAAGCGGTGTACTGCTTAGAAGAAGGATCTAACATTACTTGATGATATGCCTGCGCAATATCAATCTCTGAAAAGAAGGAAGAGTCATAAAATTTGTGTAGATCGCTATCTATTAAGGGCATAGGCTCAGCATCCCACCGAGTTATAGCATTAAGGCCTCTGAAGTCAACAGCATGTCTATATGAATTATCTTCCTTCTTAACCATGACTACTGGTGAATAATATGAAGATACTGAAGGTTCAATGATCTTTAGTTTTAATAATTTGTCTACCTCTCGGTCAAATGCCTCCCTAAGGTGAACTGGAACTGGGTATAATTTTCGTTTGATAGGATTGTCCGTCACTAAGTCAATCTTATGGACTACCGTGGAGGTAACACCTGGAATATCAGTAAAGACGTCTGAAAAGTTACTCACACATTGAAGTAGTTCATGTCTCTTATGGTCATCCAAAGATTCATTGACATTAATGTTGGTTGCGCCCGAGTGGTCAAGAGTCACCAAGTCATGTAGTTCTTCATCATAGTCTAAGTTAGAGGTGTCAATTACACACACCTTACATTCTTCAGTTGTCTTATCAAGTTCGTGTGGAAAAACTAAGTCAAAGTTATTAAGGCAGTTAACCGAATTTCTTCGGTAATATTTCTTAAGGATGTTGATATGATAAAGCTTAGGTTTCCCCTTGACTTCTATGAGGTAGTCAACTTTCCCACAAATTTTTAATACTTTATATGGACATTTCCATGCTCCTAATAATTTATTTGACTTGATAGGCAAAAGTACCAGAACTTCATCCCCTACTTTAAAACTTCTCCTCTGACTTTTGGAATCAAAATAGGTTTTGTTCTGGTCCATTGACAAGCTTAGATTTTTCGAAACTATGTCAGAGGTCTCCTCAAGTTTGGATCTAAGGTCAAGGAGAAACTGGTAAGAAGACTGAACCTCAGCACTCACCTCCTCATTAGCCCATAAGTCATGAAGGATGGACAATGGGCCTCTGGCCTGTCTACCATAGAGAAGTTCAAAAGGTGAAAACCCCAAAGAGTCACTGGGAACTTCCCTCATGGCAAACAAAGCACAGGGTAGGTAACGATGCCACTCCTTAGGTTTAAGGGAGCAAAGTTTCCTTAAAATGGACTTGAGAATCGAATGCTGGCTCTCAATCCTCCCATTACAGCTGGGATGATAAGGTGTGGTGAAGAGAGGCTTCACTCCCAGAAGTTGGTATAGATGTTGCATTAAGTCAGATGTGAATTGTGTCCCACGGTCAGACAAAATTTCTCTAGGGATGCCCACTCTGGAGAAGATGGACAAAAAGGCTTCAGCCACCTCTGTAGTGGTTATGGTCTTTAAGGATATGGCTTCAGGGAAACTCGAAGCATAATCAACTAATGTTAATATATATCTATGTCCCCCAGATGAAAGTGGAGATAAAGGACCAACGATGTCAATAGCTACTCTTTCAAAGGGTACCGTAAAGACTGGCATTTTGAACATAGGTACTCGCCTGGTACCTCGGGAGGATGACAGTTGGCAAATTTTACACGATCTACAATAGGTAGTGACATCTGAGGACATTTTTGGCCAAAAATAGGTTTCCCTAATTTTATTTAAGGTTTTACGATGCGAGAAATGTCCGGCCACTGGCAGGTCATGAGCCATTTTAAGAACAGTCTCTCTGCATTGACTTGGAACAACTAAGATGGAATAGTCTATCTCATCTGAATTTAATTTGAATACTGACTTGTACAAGATACCTTTTTATATATTCAAATTTATATGAAAAGTTTTTCCTTTGGATAACTTGATTTTGTTTAGCGGCATTATGGCAATTCTGAAGAGAAGGGCAATTACGTTGTAACTTGACAAAGGAGTCCTTCGATATATCTAAAGGCTTAAAGTCAGGGAAAATCAAAGGATGGATAGTAGGAGAAGCTTGGGCTTTGGTCTGAGCCCTAGTCAAGACATTTATGGTATCGGAGGTGATATCTTCACTTTCATCTAACAGGTGAACCGGTGATCCTACTACCTCGCTTTCGAGAGTAGCATCACTGGTTTTTAATCCCACATGAATCTCACGAGACATTATCTCATCTGAACTTTCGAGGGGCTTCTCTGACTCTATAGGAAGAGGATCTGAAAAGCTTATGTCCACCTTTGGTGATGAAAGGTCAACCTCAGAAGGAAGAATGGCACCTTTTACATTACCTATTAGTACGGAGCAAGAAGTGATGGGAGCTAGTACGGCTTCAGACCAACCTGTGAACCATTTAGACCTAATGTAACAACGGATGGTAGGAAAAGTGTCCGTACGGCCCAAGTAGTCTGAAAGTATAGCAGAGGAATGAGTTTCTTTAAGGTTAGGGAACAGCTTATCAGAAATGACTATACATGTGCATCCAGTGTCTCGTAAAATGGTAGATACATTAAGTCCATTAACTGTTCCTGAACAGAAGGGTGCTTGGTCATTACAGTCTTTAAAACATCTTCCAACTTTTTGGACCTTCTTAGAAGGACAATCTGGACGTTTATGTCCCTTAACACCACACAAATGACAAACAGGAATAAAAGAAGTCAATTTACTATCCATTAGAGGCTTTGATTTCTTAAGGTCTGATGAACCCTTGCCCTTAGGGATCGATCCCTTTAGGTCTTTATAGGAATTGTGAGCCTCAGCATACAGCTCAGCAGCCTCAGCAACTTCCTCAGCTTTAATCAGGTTACGTTCTCTAATGAATGTTCATATCTGGTGAGGAAGAGCTGTCAGGAACTGGTCAGCAACCATGAAGTCTCTAAGAGATTCATAGCTGTGATCAATTCCTGAACTCTCTATCCAAAAGTCGAACAAACGAAAGAGTGTTACTTGTAACTGCTGAAAGTTTTGGCCATGCTGTAAGGTGGCATACCTGAAATCTTTCCTGTAAGAATTTGTGGTTTTTTGATATGCTTTAAGGATTGCCTTCTTCAGTAGGTTATAATTACATATGATATCCTGCGACAAAGTTGCATAGATATTCAAAGCTGTTCCAGAAAATAACATTCCTAACCTGGTAGCCCAGGTGTCAGCAGGCCATTCACAGAGGGTAGCGGTATTTTCAAACCTGATAATGTATGAAGTTATGTCTTCCCCCTCTGTGAAGGGAGGTAAATTAGGTGTTGGAATATGTGCACTAGCTGCATGATGTTCAGTTACCCCTTCCTCTAAATTGTTGTTGTATAAGAGTTAACTTTTTATTCTCTAATTCAAGGCGAGCTTTTTCGAGCTCGCGATCCTTTTCTCTCTCTATTAACTCAAGTTCTCTAGCTTTTTCCTCACGTTCTCTTGCTTTTTCCTCACGTTCTCTAGCTTTTTTCCTCAACTTCTCTATCCTTTGCTCTTTCCTCAAGTTCTCTTATTTTAGCCTGTTCCTCACGTATTTTAGCCTGTTCCTCACGTTCTCTAGCTCTTTCTTCACGATCAAGTCTATCACGCTCCTTTTTGTCTTCTCTTTCTCTTTCTAACCGTCTTTCTTGGATTTCTCTCTCAATTCTCTCTCTCTCCTTTTTCTCTTCTCTTTCGATTCTCTCTCTCTCCTTTTCTTCTTCTCTTTCCCTTTCTAACTGTCTCTCTTCTCTCTCAATTCTCTCTCTTTCAAGTCTTTTCCCTAATGAAAGATTCTAAATTTTTCCCTGTTATTCCTAACTTACTTCCAGCGTTCATCCAAAACTGGAATTCCTCCATACTTGCAAGAATAACTTAAACTATCAGGGGAAATGAAACGGGTACTAAAGAAAACAGAGGGTTCAATTCCTGCTCCGCTCAAACTGTAAATAAACCAGAGGGCTCGATCCCTACTTCAATTAAACAATATGTATTAATTAAAACGAAGGGTTCTATGCCGGCTCCGAGCAAACAGTAAGTAGAATGGGGTCACTTGACCATCCAATCTTCTCATGAACAAATCAAGAGTGTCCTACGACAGTTCCCTTGATAAAATAAAGAGCTCAATGAAACAAATTGTCACTGGAAAATCTCGGGTCCCTAGAGTCTAATCCTCCAAAGTTTTTCAAGCTCGAGCAAAAAGGTGGCAGAATTAAATATTATATCCTGCCTGACTTGACTTACAATAAATTGAGACTATAACAATCACCAAATCTTTTAAATACCTGTACTGTAGTCCTACCATAGATAATGATTACTCATGGCTGGTGGTAACCGTCTGTGGTATGCGGCGTTGAAGTTCCAAGGGTAGATTCGAGATGGAATTGAATCTTGATTCAGTAGAGTTGATCCTGGCAAGGTCGCCACTTGTGAAGGCTTACTCAGCCCTGTAACAACTTCAGTCAGTATTACTAAGGCTGGCTCCTCCTCAGGAAAATTAATGTATAGAAAAAGAATAAAAACTGACAAACATAAACACTTTATTATTTAGAAAATATAAAATATAAAACACTTAAATATGAAATATTGATCCTACATTAAAGAAAATGAAAAATGAAAAATATAAATGATATCTGAATTCAACGCTAATATATATAAAACTTGGGTGTCTGGTGTTGGTGACACTGCGTGTTGTTGAAATCGTAGCCGCTGCTGATGATGAAGGGGGGGAGTCGCAGGTGTTGGTTACAACCCACTGGCTAGTTCTTCACAGTATAGCCGTGA
>NC_091299.1:38797927-38800427 GCF_038502225.1 Cherax quadricarinatus | reverse complement strand
CTTACAGGGAAGAAATCTGATTTAAGTGACCTTAATCGTGAAATGATTATACTAGACGGAATAGTTTTAATGTCTCAGACACTTCTAATCTCACTACTGACTCAAGAAATCATGTTGACGGCAGTGAAGGGACTTGAGCTAGAGTTCGTCACGGCCACGCTAGCTGGAGATTCGTCTGTAAAAACTTGCATTTGTGGTCACAGTGGTGCCTGTGCTAACCTTCCTATGGTGTAGAAATATAGCTAGTTGGATGAATCTTATGTGGCTAGCTGGTCTAGTGGCTAACGCGACGGGCTGGAGTTTTGAGACTCTATGACCGCGGGTTCAATCCCGGCCGTGGTATGATTGGTTTTTTCACTTCTAATCTCCTATGATTTCACATACAAGAGTCTTTGGAGCTTCCAGAGAATGGTGTAAAAACACAAAATATCTAATGAACGACTTTTCTGTGGGCGAAAAAGCAATGTTAATGAGAGAGGACAGAGAAGAATGGCCAGACTGGCTCAGACTGATGGGAAGGCAACAGTAGTTCATATAAGCATGAAGTAAACAGTGGTATATAGAAGAACATTTCTTAATCCAAAAAACATCAAAGCCCGAAATGGATGGGCCAAGTGGCAGAAAACAACACCGGGTTCAACTTTTGTTAGCTAAGAAACTATGGCTACAGTGGGTATAGGCTCACTATAACTTGACAGATGAAGATTTGAATAACGTCGCCTCGCCTGATGAATCCCGATTTCTGTTGCGACATGTAGATGGACAGGCCAGAAATTGAACTGACCGTGAACGGTTAACATCAGACATCGACTGATCTGAGTCTGAGATTCATTGTTCTTAGCTCATATAAATCTGTTTATTGTCGAGTACTTTGGCAAGACTTTTATTGACCTAGGTGCAAATTATCTTGTTGAAATTAGATAAATATAGGTAAATTAAAGTTTGAAATTATGCAATAAAATTTTACTGAATACCTCTTTTTATACAAGTGCCAAATTTCAGCATCTGTTTGCATGTATTTAGATCAATATTGTAGGCACAATCACACATAACAGAACACACCACAGCGCGTCATTCCCGTTCTAACATCCTTCATGTTTTTATTCTCACGCTTGTTCAAACATCTTCCTGTTCCTGCCATATATACTGTATTTTTCTAAACATTGTTTACAAGACAGCAAATAAACGTTGTCATTAAGTGTAGTTTTAACTACTAACCTGTTGGTAGAGTTTTTGTGTTTACATACTACTCTAGTGTTGGCTCTATGACATATTTTTGATGGAATGCTCTAATTGTTTGTCAGGAAACAAAACAAGTGTTTCCTGACGTGGGTCTTAGTCATATTGATGACCAACATCTGGAGCTTTTTGGTCATCTGACCGAGGACTTCCGCTGGCTTACCGGTCAACCTCTTCAAAAATATGGTTGTAATTATAACCATTATTAGGCGATCATATGTGCTTGATTTCTTTCAGTTTACTAGACTACCCTTCATAAAATAATATTTTATTTTTAGCGGCAGAATGAGCTTGTGAAATAATTTTTGAACAATTTTTGAAAAGTTGTATGCTTCTTAAATGTGATTACTTAATTCTTATGTATTTTCATGTCCTGAATCCAAATATCAACTTGAAAAATGTTTATTAACTACAGGTTTAAAGATACGAGACATGTAATATTTGATTATTTTATTATAACGTACAATATGTGTCAGTATGTTTGAAGCTCTAACCAGTACCTACTCTCTGCCTTTTTGCTTGACGCTTATAGTGGGCTGAAGAATCATCTCTTGCCAATGTCCAGCAATAGTCTGCAAGCATTCTTGTGCCCCATTTGCTCTGGTACCATTTTTCCATGATTGAAATATCTTGGTGAAACCTTTCACCATGTTCGTCACTAACTGCTCCACAGTTCGCTGGAAAAATGTGTCCAAAAAATGGATTTTAAGTAACATATTACATCCCATGTTCTTGTAAGCCTTGATGAGGTTTTCCACCAATTCTTCATAGTTACCTTCCCTCTTGTTTGCGAGTAATCCCTTCGCCACTAACTTGAATGCTTCCCAAGCAGCTTTCTCCTCCCCATGAAGGTCTGATTCAAGTCATCATCTTTAAGGTCTCGAATCTGAGGACCATTGAGGACTTCTCTTATCTTAGCGTCGCTCAGTGAGGGGAATTTTGATGTTAAATACTTGAATCCCTGGCCAGATTTGTCCATAGCTTTTACAAAGTTTTTCATGAGCCCCAGTTTTATGTGCAGGGGTGGTAGCAAAATTTTGTTTGGTTCAATGAGAGGTGGATGTTGAACATTTTTCATCCCAGACTCCAATGACTGACGAGGTGGCCAGTCTCTCCTGATGTAGTGGGAACCTCTCATTCACAAAGAAAGCAGCAATACTTGGTGAATCCGCCCTGCAAGCCCATCACCAAAGTGTTTGGCTAAGAAAATCACATACCTTTCATCTTAAAATATAAACCTGCACAGCACAACCACCTTCCA
>NC_091299.1:38785427-38790427 GCF_038502225.1 Cherax quadricarinatus | reverse complement strand
AGCCACACCTCACAGCCACACCTCACAGCTACACCACATTGCCACACCTCACAGCCACACCTCACAGCCACACCTCACAGCCACACAGCCACACCTCACAGCCACACCTCACAGCCACACCTCACAGCCACATCTCACAGCCACACCTCACAGCCACACCTCACAGCTACACCACATTGCCACACCTCACAGCCACACCTCACAGCCACACCTCACAGCCTCACCTCACAGCCACACAGCCACACCTCACAGCCACACCTCACAGCCACACCTCACTGCCACACAGCCACACCTCACAGCCACACCTCACAGCTACACCACATTGCCACACCTCACAGCCACACCTCACAGCCACACTTCACAGCTACACCACATTGCCATACCTCACAGTCACACCTCACAGCCACACCTCACAGCCACACCTCCTAGCCACACCTCACAGCCACACCTCACAGCCACACCTCACAGTCACACCTCACAACCACACTTCACAGCCACACCTCACCGCCACAATTCACAACCACACCTCACAGCCACACCTCACAGCCACACCTCCTAGCCACACCTCACAGCCACACCTCACAGCCACACATCACAGCCACACCTCACAGTCACACCTCACAGCCACACCACACAGCCACACCTAACAGCCACACCTCACAACCACTCCTCACATCCACACCTCACAGCCACACCTCACAGACACACCTCATATCCACATCTCACAGCCACACCTCACAGCTACACCTCACAGCCACACCTCACAGTTACACTTCACAGCCACACCTCACAGCCACACCTCAGAGCCACACCTCACAACCACACCTCACAGCCACACCTAACAGCCGCATTTCACAGCCACACCTCACAGCCACACCTCACAGTCACACCTCACAGGCACACCTCACAGCCACACCTCACAGCCACACCTCACAGCCACACCTCACAGCCACACCTCACAGCCACACCTCACAGCCACACCTCACACCACACAGCTGCACCTCACAGCCACACCTCACAGCCACACCTCACAGCCACACCTCACAGCCACACCTCACAGCCACACCTCACAGCCACATCTCACAGCCGCACCACACAGCCGCACCTCACAGCCACACCTCACAACCGCACCTCACAGCCACATCTCACAGCCGCACCTCACATCCACACTTCATAGCTACACCTCACAAACACAAGTTTCAGGCATACTTCACTGCCACATCTCACAGTAACACCACACAACCACACCTCACAGTAACACCACACAACCACACCTCACAGTAACATCTCACAGTCACACCTCACAATAACACCTCACAGCCACACCTCACAATAACACCTCACACCCACACCTTACAACCACACCTCACAGCAACACCTCACAGTCACACCTTACAGCCACACCACACAGACACACCTCACAGCAACACCTTACAGCCACACCTCACAGTCACACCTTACAGCCACACCACACAGCCACACCTCACAGTCACACCTCACAGCCACATCTCACAGCCACACCTCACAGTAACGCCTCACAGCCACACTTCACAACCACACCTCACAGTAACATCTCACAGTCACTCCTTACCGTCACACCTCACAGCCACACCTCACAGCCACACCTCATAATCTCACCTATTGAATAAGTCAACAAGGATACATGAGCCTGTGTTTGACCTGTGATGGTTTAAATTTTTGAGGTGTGATGGTTTCAGTGTTTGATGATTGATGGTTTCAATGTTTGAGTTGTGGTGGTTTTATTGTTTGAGGTGTGATTGTTTCAGTGTTTGATGATTGATGGTTTCAGTGTTTCAGATGTGGTGGTTTCAATGTTTGAGGTGTGATGGTTTCAGTGTTTGATGATTGATGGTTTCAGTGTTTCAGATGTGGTGGTTTCAATGTTTGAGGTGTGATGGTTTCATTGTTTGAAGTGTGATGGTTTCAGTGTTTCAGATGTGGTGGTTTCAATGTTTGAGGTGTGATGGTTTCATTGTTTGAAGTGTGATGGTTTCATTATTTGAAGTGTGATGGTTTCATTATTTGAAGTGTGATGGTTTCATTATTTGAAGTGTGATGGTTTCATTGTTTGAAGTGTGATGGTTTCATTATTTGAAGTGTGATGGTTTCATTATTTGAAGTGTGATGGTTTCATTGTTTGAAGTGTGATGGTTTCATTGTTTGAAGTGTGATGGTTTCAGTGTTTGAGGTGTGTTGGTTTCAATACTTGAGGTGTGATGGTTTCATTGTTTGATGTGTGATGGTTTCAGTGTTTGAGGTGTGTTGGTTTCAATACTTGAGGTGTGATGGTTTCAATGTTTGATGTGTGATGGTTTCAGTGTTTGATGTGTGATGGTTTCAATTAGGTGTGATGGTTTCAATGTGTGTGATGGTTTCATTGAGGTGTGATGAATGTTTGAGGTGTGATGGTTTCATTGTTTGATGTGTGATGGTTTCAGTGTTTGAGGTGTGTTGGTTTCAATACTTGAGGTGTGATGGTTTCAATGTTTGATGTGTGATGGTTTCAGTGTTTGATGTGTGATGGTTTCAGTGTTTGATGTGTGATGGTTTCAGTGTTTGATGTGTGATGGTTTCAGTGTTTGATATGTGATGGTTTCATTGTTTGATGTGTGATGGTTTCAATGTTTGAGGTGTGATGGTTTCAATGTTTGAGGTGTGATGGTTTCAATGTTTGAGGTGTGATGGTTTCAATGTTTGAGGTGTGATGGTTTCAATATTTGAGGTGTGATGGTTTCAATGTTTGAGGTGGGATGTTTCAATGTTTGATGTATGTTAGTTTCAATGTTTGATGGGTCATGGTTTCAGTGTTTGATATATGATGGTTTCAATGTTTGATGTGTGATGGTTTCAATGTTTGAGCTGTGATGGTTTCAGTGTTTGAAGTGTGATGGTTTCAATGTTTGAGCTGTGATGGTTTCAGTGTTTGATGTGTGATGGTTTCAGTGTTTGATGTGTGATGGTTTCAGTGTTTGATGTGTGATGGTTTCAATGTTTGAGCTGTGATGGTTTCAGTGTTTGAGGTGTGATGGTTTCAATGTTAGATGTGTGATGGTTTCAATGTTTGATGTGTGATGGTTTCAGTGTTTGATGTGTGATGGTTTCAATGTTTGAGGTGCGTTGGTTTCAGTGTTTGATGTGATGGTTTCAGTGTTTGATATGTGATGGTTTCATTGTTTGATGTGTGATGGTTTCAATGTTTGAGGTGTGATGGTTTCAATGTTTGAGGTGTGATGGTTTCAATGTTTGAGGTGTGATGGTTTCATTGTTTGAAGTGTGATGGTTTCATTGTTTGATGTGTGATGGTTTCAATGTTTGAGGTGTGATGGTTTCAATGTTTGAGGTGTGATGGTTTCAATGTTTGAGGTGTGATGGTTTCAATGTTTGAGGTGTGATGGTTTCAATGTTTGAGGTGTGATGGTTTCAATGTTTGAGGTGTGATGGTTTCAATGTTTGAGGTGTGATGGTTTCATTGTTTGATGTGTGATGGTTTCAATGTTTGAGGTGTGATGGTTTCAATGTTTGATGTGTGATGGTTTCATTGTTTGATATGTGATGGTTTCATTGTTTGATGTGTGATGGTTTCATTGTTTGATATGTGATGGTTTCAATGTTTGATATGTGATGGTTTCAGTGTTTGATGTGTGATGGTTTCAATGTTTGATATGTGATGGTTTCATTGTTTGATGTGTGATGGTTTCAATGTTTGATATGTGATGGTTTCATTGTTTGATGTGTGATGGTTTCAGTGTTTGATGTGTGATGGTTTCAATGTTTGATATGTGATGGTTTCATTGTTTGATGTGTGATGGTTTCAATGTTTTATGTGTGATGGTTTCAGTTTGAGGTGTTGGTTTCAGTGTTTGAGTTGTGATGGTTTCATGTTTTGATGTGTTTGATGTGTGATGGTTTCAATGTTTGATGTGTGATGGTTTCAATGTTTGATGTGTGATGGTTTCAGTGTTTGATGTGTGTGATGGTTTCAATGTTTGATGTGTGTGATGGTTTCAATGTTTGATGTGTGTGATGGTTTCAATGTTTGATGTGTGATAGTTTCAATGTTTGATGGTTTCAATATTTGATATGTGATGGTTTCAATGTTTGAAGTGTCTTGGTTTCAATATTTGAGGTGTTTTGGTTTCAGTGCTTGAGTGTGTTGGTTTCAATTTTTGAGGTACGTTGGTTTTAGTGTTTGAGGTGCGATGGTTTCAATGTTTGAGGTGTGATGGTTTCAATGTTTGAGGTGCATTGGTTTCAATGTTTGAGGTGTGTTGGTTTCAATGTTTGAGGTGTGTTGGTTTCAATGTTTGAGGTGTGTTGATTTTAATGTTTGATGTGTGATGGTTTCAATGTTTGATGTGTGATGGTTTCAATGTTTGTGGAGCGTTGGTGTCAATGTCTGAAGTGTATTGGTGTGATAGTTTCAATGTTTGAGGTGTGATGGTTTCAATGTTTGATGAGTGATGGTTTCAATGTTTGATGTGTGATGGTTTCAATGTTTTATGTGTGATGGTTCCAATGTTGGAGGTGTGATAATTTCAATGTTTGATGTGAGATAGTTTCAATGTTTGATGTGTGATGGTTTCAATGTTTAATGTGTGATAGTTTCAATGTTTGATGTGCGTTGGTTTCAATGTTTGATTGTTTAAATGTTTGATGTTTGATGGTGTCAATGTTTAATGTGTGTTGGTTTTAATGTTTGAATGTGTTGGTTTCAATTTTTGAGGTGCGTTGGTTTTAGCGTTTGAAGTGTGATGGTTTCAATGTTTGATGTGTGATGGTTTCAATGTTTGGGGTGTGAGGTTTTCAATGTTTAAGGTGTTTTGGTTTCAGTGTTTGAGGAGTGATGGTTTCAATGTTTGAGGTGTGAGGTTTTCAATGTTTGAGGTGTATTGGTTTCAATGTTTGAAGTTTGTTGGTTTCAATGATTGAGGTGTGTTGGTTTCAATGTTTGAGGTGTGTTGATTTCAATATTTGATGTG